>NC_056725.1:66309461-66326961 GCF_019279795.1 Protopterus annectens
TTAGTCATCCCCACCCCAGAAACTATCAGCACTGAGCCCTGTCTCAGAAGGTGCAGTCAGTACTGGGCAGGAACTTGACATAAAGATTTGTTACAGCATAGTACCTGTGCAAACAATGCAGACATCCAGCCTCCTGTCTACTATCTCCCCTGCAAGCTCTGCCAGATCATGACAGGCCACACAAGTGCCTCCTCCACTTACACTGCTACTGGTGACATCCACTGTACACCCTTCAGTGCAGGGCTATCACACACATAGGGCAGGTCAGGAGGTGAGGAAGCAACGTTGGCAGAGGGTGGGATCCAGATATGCTGGGTGCCTCTAGTGGTGGTGGCAGTGGCGCTACTGCTGCCACCTGTGGGGAGACGACAGGCCTGGTGGGTTATGTGCAGGTTGCTGTGCTGCTGTATATAACAGTAACAGAAATGGAGAGAAACAAAAAATAAATAAATAAATGCATGTAAGAAAGAGGATTAGGGAAGAAAAATACAAAAACAATGATTATTGCATTCTTCAATATGCTGATTCTGATATAGTAAAGCATAACAACTTTTTAATAGTAGGACTTGCACAGTTATGCCATTAATATGCCTTTCTAATTGTATCATATGATGGCATCTTAACATGTAGTCTGACATAAGAGAATGATAACTACAGGACGGTTTTATTAAGGTAGTACACTGCCAGAGATGCTATCTGACATTTGACAGTCACAAAACTGTACACATGCATCATAATCATACTTAATAATACATATGTCCAGCACAGGTGAAACACAAGGAACAGATACTTCCAGTCCTTTACTGTGAAAGAAGAAGACCTGTAACAGTGTGAAATGAGTGAATAAATTGGAGAACTGTAAAGCACCAATCACATTAGAAATATTTAGATGTGCACTGTGATGCTGAAAGAAGAAGTAGTTGAAAAATACTGGAAATTTGTTGATTGTGCTAATCTGGTTACAGAATAGTAAAGCATAAACCCCACTTTATGCTTTATGTCATTTATGTTCAGAGCAACAGTGAATGGACTGTAGAAATAACTGTCAATATTTGCATAAACATTAACTGATGTAAAATGAGTGCTATATTGTAAAGTATTTCTGTAAAATTATTCATTCAGAGATCTTTTAAATGCATGACGGGTGCAGTTTCGACAGCAACTTCTGTAACGACTGTATGTGCTGGTGATATTAAAGTAAGAAAGTACTTTTTCTCAGTTGCATGGCTTCCAGGCTTTAAACTGTAACATGATAAGAAAGGCTAGAAAAAAGTAAATTAAAAACAATATAACATTGTGATCTTGGTGCACTGGCGATGTAAAAGTGAATAATATATGAACATAGTTGATGGCAATAGCTGACTGAAGAGTTTCTGCACTATTTACATCTGTTTCCACAGCTGGCAGCTTTTTTAGAAAGGATGATAGGATTATCATCCTTAGAACATTCCTTGAGCATTTTTTAAACCCTCTTCCTCTTCTTCTTTCCCATAGTTCAAAATATATGACTCTTTACAAAATCCACAAATTTTCATCACAGATTAGTGTTCTGAATGGAGAGCTACTGAATTAGGCTTCCACCATCTTAAAGGTCAGCATACATTCCCATTTATTTTAAATTAGCTTAAACAGATTTGGGTCCTTTTATTTGGTATGCCTTCTGTGTGGAGTCTGCATGTCCTCCCCGCAGTTGGGTGGGCGTTCGAAAGACATGCGTAAATGGGCATGCCTATGTTGAAGGCTGAATGTGGAGCTGACACCTCGGCGTTTGTGAAAATCTACTGCCAATCATTAGGGGACAGGAGTTCTGCTGTGGCGACTCTAACTGGGAAAAGCTGAAAGACAACAACAACTGTTTTCTGATTGGCTAGTTGTGATAATTTTGTTACATTATATTATGTTCTTTTATTATAAGATCTTAATTCTAAAATAAAAACTCTGTTTTATACTGATCACCTCCTAACTCCACACAGCCCCAGGCTATTCCCTTTAGCTTACACATTCATCCTTCCCAAAATTTCCCAGTTACCTTTTTCCAGGTACCCTGGATGTAACCCTTTGCTGGGTGGGCCCCAAAATTCTTAGGAGTTAACCTTGACAGTACAAAGTATTAGGTGTAGAGAGTGAATGATCCACTGAGGAACAGCAAGCATAAAACTTGGAAGCCCTACAAATTGCATAGGCCAGTCAATTACCCTAGCTGCAGAGGTGGCTAATGAGATTACATCAGGATGCTATAATTTCCCATTGTGTTAAACCTAAGATGCTCTGTAAGAATTCTTGTCTCCATCAGAGATCATCCAGCCATTGGGTTTTCTCATTTTTCCCTCAGGCTCTTCCTAGGATATGAGCGTTGTCTATCAGCCACTTTGTCTTATCTCATATGGCCAGGCCTACTGGCAGCACAAGTCCATTCCTGAACTTGGGCTACCAGCAGGACAGGCACACTGGCCTAAAGAGCCTTGGCTCAAAGAAAAAAAATATATAAAACAGACTGAATCCTTACACCTCTATACCAGATACTCATCATTTGGCACATACATTACGCCTAAAATATTGCCAGGAATCCATGTTCCTCTAAAATAATCTATTAGCATGCTCCAGACTCATGATAAGCAGAGAAATACACTCTATTCAACCCAGATATCAAATAAAGTGGAATACCCTGTCTCAGCATCTTAGTGCTGAAAACTTTCCAACACTTCTACTAACTCATTCACTTGAATGAAGCTCAGGAAGTTTGCACTGTAACTTTAAATGGGTGGAGCCTAAGACATTTGACAGAATCAAATTATGTCCTCGCATTTCAAACAAATGTTCATATCTCTGGAACCATTGGGGTTATGAAAGAAGTATAAATGACAAAGGCTTCAGCACAAACTATTTTATAGTGGTAGTATTTGTTAGGTTCTAGGTCTTAAAACAAATTTTATAAGTTACAGTAAACACAGTAACTATTATGTCTGTAATATTTTGTAACAACTTACAATATATCAACAATCACTCAAGTTACACACATACTGTCATCATAATTTTATTCATCCAGCTAAGAGCTTTCGTATGAGGCTAAAGAGTTATGTCTGTGTTTCTTGGTTGTTGAGATATTTAGAAAAAGGTGTAAATTATATCTATATAAATTAATATCATAAAAACAACAGTTAATATCTCATCACCTGCTGAGAAACCATGCTCTGGATTGGGCAGAACACTCCACATTTGTGATTGATTTAGCCCGCTGTTCCTCTGTTATGCATTGAACAGTGGTGGATCCCCTTTGTGATATTTGACTGGCTTGTATATTGCAGTTATAGCTAATTGGCATTGCAGTATACAAGCCAGTCTTACTTTTCAAGAAAACAGCAATGGCAAAAAGAAAAAAGAAAAATAAATGGCACCTCACTATACTTGTGTACTGTACTGATACATGGAACCAAGTCAAAGCAGCTATGGACCTGTGTACTTGTCATACAGAAATATGAGGTTCTGTATGGCTAAAGGGAACAAAGTCAGAGCAGTCATGGACCTGTGCACTTGGCACAGACTCAGGAGGTTCTGTACTGCTAGGTTTCCTTAGTCTTTCTCAAGTGTGAAGAGAATAAGATTTCAAATTGTTGAATTCATTTCTGGACTTTGAACTACCTGAATTCTATTACTTATTGGAAATCACTGCTGGTGCAGTTTCTATTTATTTGCCAACAGTAATTTCTTTTTCGTAGGCTTATTTTCTTTTTTGTATAGTCTTGTGATCATGGAGTTTGCATATTTAAGTAAGGGGGTATAAGGGGTTCAGAGAGGAACTTATTTTTCCTAAAAAAAAAAAAAAAAAAAAAAAAAAAAAATCTGTTTTGTTGTAGGTCACCAAAAGTATTGACCAGTGTGCTGTCTCTGGTTGAACCTACATGGGAATTTTATCTGACTGAAACAAGGGGGATAGTACTTCTTATGGGAACAGAGTGTGGCAGATCCAGAAAGTTCTACGGTGCTGCTCAGCACTGACTGGAGTAGTCACTGAGTGAGGGTACTGAGCAAACAAAACTACGAAGATCTGTACCAGTGTTCAGAAATGAATGAGCCAGTCACTGGGTGTGAGTAGCAGGCCCACTGTGTTTATCCATCTCTGTAATAAAGTCCCCTCATTCATTAAACAGAGTGACTTTCTCACATCCTTCAAGACTAACCTTCACAACTGGATGAGCATCTAAAAATTCAATCTTGGCCTTACTTGCTTTGCCATCCTTGAAGCAAGAGTTACATCATGAAGTGCAAATGATCTCATGGCTTGCTTACCTTGTAATTCCTATGATCTTCTGATCCTTGAAACGTCCCCACTCTGGGCCAGGAATCAAGGATCATGAATCCTCACCACTGGCACTGGAGAGGGGCATTAACATGGAACAAAAATGTTTACACCCAGTCTTTCCAGCTGCAGCTTTCTGCATCAAGCTCAATTTGCCTTAAGAGCACACAAGGAACACACTCAGCCCATGGTCTGGATTTCTCTCTCTGTCTCTCCTCAGGTCCCCAATAAGGCTTCCCACTGGAACAGCTATAGGGTTAAGTCCTCAGCTGAGTGTCCCTGATTATTTCTGGATTTGTCCCTAACTCATTGAGAGCTAGGCTGGTGACTTTTGAAGAAAAGGTGGTGCATTATGTTTAATAAGTAATGACAAGTTGTATACTTTTTTCATTTCAGAAAGTTTGTATTAATTCACATCCGCTTACTCTATCAATGTTCAAGAAATATTTTAAAGGTGTCCCTGACTAATTCTTTATTTGTCCCTGTTTTTTTCTCTAATTTGTCCTTGACTGGTTTAGTCCACTAACTGATTTAGTTGGGAGAAATGTGGAGGGGTTGGAAATATAGGTGCTGAAGAGCACTTTTTAATAGTAACTATTTGCTGCTGAGTTTATTGCATTTTATTAATGGTTTCTGCTGACTTTGTTTTATTTCACATGTGTGTCTTACTGGGTTTTAAAAATGTACAGTAATCACTAGCTTAATACTTCTGGTCCACTTCAACCAGGTCCCAATGAAATGGTGTGTGAACACAGTGTGAAAATAAGGTGTTCCACATTTTGACTGTTTGTCACACATTGCCAGGGTTTGTGTTCCACATTGGCCTCTTAAGAGGTTGAGACCTATGATTACCTGCACTAGACAGAGGTCAAATATTAATGCAGTTGAGTTTGCCATTGTGTAAGCTTTAAGATGAAATCTTTTAAAACCTTGTACATAGCATGGTTTTGGGATTATTCATGTAAATATGAACAAGCAATATTTGATGCCTAGTGGCATCAGTAGGAGGTAACTGCAGATGCACCTGGAGGCGTCACTAGGATGTAATGAGCTAAGGTGCCCTGTGATGTTGTTGATACAATGACATTGCCCCTTTGGAGTTAAATGAAATGTTAACCAAGATTATCTTTCTTAGACTGTGTCTCCATGCATAACTCTTCCAGGTATTATAGTTCTTCATACAGCTGACTCCTCAGGACTATTATATTATCACACCCATTTTCTCACTTCCCAAACTTCCTTTTCAAACTAAGTGCCAGGGAAACATTGAGGTACTGATTTGTTTGCTGCCGTGCTTCTTTATTCACTGAAAACACTGCTAACATTACCACTTTGTAAGCTATTCTCTACTTGACTGTTATACTCATTAACCCCATCCTTTTTACTGATGAGCAGATGCAAAAATTTGCAGACACAGGAATATAAGAAGTGTGCAGCCTATTACTGTATATGATGGTTATGTGGAGGTATAGCATGTCTTATAGTGCATTGTAGGTCTGACGATGTACAACATGTCTTATAGTATGTCATGCACATGAGGAATCTGGCTGTGCTTTACATTATGTATGCAGCATAGCTAGGTGGGGCAAAAAGCTATGGGGTGCAACTGGCTGAGCTCAATTGCTATTCAGTGCATACTGGCATTTAAGTGCTAGTCTTACATTTGTGGTCAAAACTGAGTGCTGTTGTGCTCCATTTGTACTATAAACTCTACCAACTGTGTGGTATAAATTTAGTTATCAGTTTCTGACAGTTTAAAATAAGAAATATGCTTTTTTTGCTCTTTGCTTTTAATGAGATAAGCTTTTTTGAGGGGGGGGGTGTCAGATTGGGGTATGGCTCAGTGCACAATAATGGCTAGCTACACTTCTGCAATATATCTTGGATATGAAGAAGTGGGGCAAGCTTTTATGGTATTTCATGGGTGTGGAGACACATGCTTTCATACACAGACTATGTCCTCACCTTCCAGGTAACCACTTAATAGCTAGGTACACCTCTAGCACTGGACCATGACTGAGTGAAGGAAATTCTGGATTCAGTAATGTATTTCATCTAGGTTCTACCTCACACAAGCATTGTTCCGAACAAGCCACATCTATAACATTTTAAATGTGGCCACATAAGTTTTAGAACCATGTGTTATTTTCACACATCTTCCCTCCCTTCCTCAAAATGACAACTTTCTGTCTGTGTATATCTTGGATGACTGACTGACTCATGCTATATTTACCTTGCAGGTTTCTTGACTTTCTATAGCGGTATATATGCCACAATAGGGTATAGTTGCTCCATAATGTTTCTCAACCTTGATGGAAAAACAGTGATCTTCATTCCCCAGAGCTGGAAGTTATTCATTTTTTCCTAGCATAAATTAACAAAACAAGTGCTGTACCTGCTCTATACTGTACTCACAACACTTCCTTCCCCATTCTGCCTTGTCATCATTGCTCACCAGCTCTAGTCACTTCACAGTGACAGAAATCTTGCAGAATCCCTTTTCCACCATATAAATATCATACAGATAACCAATATTTTAAGTATATATGTATGCATTTATTTATATATGCATTTATTTATTTAAGTTTGTTAACCAGGTAATTGGGCTGTTCCAAAGACCCTTTTCTAACCATGGCTAAGGTTGAGTAAAATAAAAGTACAAACACTAATAAACAATATACAGAACCTCATATTTCTGTATGATAAGTACACAGGTCCATAGCTGCTTTGACTTGGTTCCATGTAGCAGTACAGTACACAAGTATAGTGAGGTGCCATTTATTTTTCTTTTTTCTTTTTGCCATTGCTGTTTTCTTGAAAAGTAAGACTGGCTTGTATACTGCAATGCCAATTAGCTATAACTGCAATATACAAGCCAGTCAAATATCACAAAGGGGATCCACCACTGTTCAATGCATAACAGAGGAAGAGCGGGCTAAATCAATCACAACTTCCAAACAACATGCATAAGGAACATATGAACAATATTTACAATACACTGTAAAAGTTTAAACAAAATATATTATATACTGACTAGTGGGAAAACAGCCCAGGAAATATATTGTACAACTGAGCAGTTCTCAGAATCTGTCACACACACAAGCAGGGAGAGCAGCAGAGGATAAGTATATCAACAAAATAACCAGCATTGCAAAGCATTTACAAGTAACCTCTTCACAAAGATGCTCATTCAGATTTTTCTTAAAGTCATCTAAATTTTGTGGGATTTTATTTATTTACTTTTTTTATGAAGATGACTCTACATTGCATATGCATTTTTTAATGAAAGCTCACTCACCCATTGCTGTGCCAGAATGTAGCCTGAGTTATATAATGTCATCTTTTTGTATCCCCCTCGATGAGTCTGTTATACAGGGTAGGCACTGACCAAATATTACTAATTTCAATCAAAGTATGCTGAGCATCATTGCTGCTCCGCTATGGACTGGGAACTGATAGAGACCTGTTAGTAGAATTATAGGGTTGCTTTGCTTATTTGCCAGTACTGCAAAGTTAAACTTTTATTTTCTACTAACTGAGGTTTATATGTATATGCTGTTGAATCAAGAGTTAGAAGGGGAAAGGCATATTCAGTCTTGGGGATAAGGAAATTTCTAGTGAGGGATTGTTTAGCAGTTGGGGTTAAGAGGTACAATATTGTAAACCAGAGTTTTAGTCAAGCGATCATTCTGCTAATTATAGTGTCTCTGTGCAGTGTAAATGATAAGGTGAGGTCTACTAGCACAATGAGATTTTTTTGATTATTTAAATAATATATTCAAATAATAGGGGAGGGTGTGCCAATCTCTGATAGGTGGCAAATGACATTTGGGTTGATAGTTAATTTGTTGGTACAAATCTCAGATCCATAGCTAGCTCAATTAATGCCCTAACCCACTCCCTGATCTGGGCCAAACAACTAGGAAGTAAACAAAAAAAGTCCATACTCCTCACCTAAGGAAAAATCCAGATATGTTTTTCACAATCTTGTATACTTCAACTCTTAAGTTGTGGAGCACTAATATTACTTCAGTAATAAAATAAAAAATATATATATTTCTAGTTTTAAAAACTAGCAAACCACTTGCTACAACTTCTACCATATATGAAACACTGATGCACTTCAGTAATGATCACAAAAGCAGTTTCAGCATATATTTCCATATTGCCTTTCAGAAATGCTAGTGTAGAAATGAAATGCAGCTACTACATCAGCTGGTCATGCCTCCTAACACCTTGTGACCAGGGCAGCTGCTCCCATTGCCCAATCCAAACTACACCTCTGATAAATCTAGTTACACAGATTTCACAAGTTTTTTGCATTGTTTGCTGAAAATTAGATATTTTTGGAGGATAGCAAAGAAGATGATCTGCATATTGACCATACTGAGGTGAGGTAGATAACAGGTTAGGTCTTTTATGAAAAGGGAGAAAAAAAAATGTTCTCTACAAACCTCTGTGACCCACCAACATTAATTTTTCATTGCAGTCAGTTTATAACTATTCATCAGAGCTAAATCTATTTCTATAGTGAAGCTTTGGTCTTATCTGCCTCATATTGCAACTCACTTTGCCAAAACTGTCAGCACTTTATTATTAAAGAAAAGCCAAATCCATTACGTATTGTCCCTGCCCCAAGCCATAGAGACCTTGTTGATAACAAGCTAATCTAAGTCTCTAGTGCTCTCAGTTCTTTACCTTGTAATATCACAGACTTGTGTTTCAAGACATGCAATATATTTATACATCTATATATCTATATCTATCTATATATCTATATCTATCTATGTATATATATATATATATATATATATATATATATATATATATATATATATATATATATATAAACAAAAGTACACAGGTTAGTTGCCTTTTTTGAATGTATCTAAGTCTAACTCAGATCACATTATATCCAATCAAAATTCAGAAACTGACATTTGATGCCTTACATCTTCAAGGCACGATTTAATTCACAATATCTGAAACCAAATGAGAAAGCTGTTTACTTAAGTCAACTTATGAGGAAAGGCTCTGATTAACAGGAACCTCTCCTTATCACATATTAGAACTGAGGCACAATAGTACTGCAGATTTGAACTTTTATTGAATGCATTGATATGTACATAGATGGGCAGAGCTAACACACTCTTTGTAAAAATGTGGGTAGCTCAGTTTTGAACAAGATGAGGCTATAGTTATACTCAAAATATATGCCTCTACAACATGCAGATAATAACCAGAGGCATGTATTGCTTGACTAGAGACATTTTTAGGTACATTTTCCCCAGGGTGAAAAAAGAAAAAAAAAAAACACATCCCCAAACTCTATCCCTATCATAACAAATATGGTGCCATAAAATACAGGAATGGTATATCAAAACTAATGACAATCTACAACAATAAAGACAGAAAAAGAAGAATGCTAAGTGATATCAATATTTTAACAAAAATATCAAGCAATTTAAATCTCATTTGCACCAAGCTACTAAAAAATATTGTTGGAAGGATATGAAACTAACACAGGTACACCCAGCTGAGCAGGGTATAAGAGACGTTAGAGTTTGTTGCACATACACGTAAGGAAGACGGATTTATATTTAAAAAGCATCAGAACAGTGTCTTATGCAAGTGCAGTCTCTAAGATGGTGTTACAACAATGTTTGTGTGGGGAAAATACAATCCTTCCAAGTGTTGAGAAAAGAATTATGTCAGTCCATCTGCATCCGATTTCTCTCTCCTTCTCTCCCCCCACCCCATTCTCTCCTCCCAAACCTCAGTGTTGCACAAACAAGAGCCAAAATCTTATGCCTGCAGTTTAGAAAGTTCAGCTTTGTAGCAAAAAACAAAACAAAAACAAAAAAAAAACAGAAACAAGCAAAATAAGATAATTTGATAAAGGACACCTATATAGCCATAATTTAACCGTAGTCAGTGAGCATGAATTGGATATATAACAATTCAACGACAAATGTGTGCAAGTATGTTCAGATATTAGAAAGACAACTAGTTAGCAGATGGGCTGGGTATAAGAAATATCACAAATGAAAGTCCATGCATCATACTTTTCAAATTCTTTGCTCAAAAATTGTGGACAAAGGCAAAACTAAAGGGGAGACAATGGGCAAAAATTGGGGATGATTTTAAATATTACTCTAATTCACTTAAAAGCTAACAGAATATCAGGTCTTTCATCAAATTTTATTTTTTTTGGTGGTAAGAACTATGAAACACTAATATCTGAAAATATTGACTGCAATCCCAGTGATTTATCAATAATTCAAATATTTTTGATAGGAACAGGATGAAAATATGAGGCAAAATCAAGAACAGTTCTACGCAAACTGATATGTTTGAAATTCAAGCAAATTCATGATAAAAAATATACTTGGTAGAAGCTATGTATCATGGTAAATCTGTTTACAAAAAGATATGATGACCCACAAAAGAGACAAATTACACTTCTGGCAGAGAATCAATATTTAAAGTTACATGATTAAGAATTTGTAAATGTCACTGCAAGAATTTCCATTCCCTTTACGTTAGAAAGAAAATGTGGTAACTCCATTCTGTTTCTGAAAAATTTACAGAAATTGGATTTGCTTGGTTTTCTCCTCACTTGTCACGGGGGATAGAGCATTCCCATGACTCAGAAAAAACATCCTTATATAAACTCAGACTCACAGAGACTGGGATGCATTGACTTCTGTTTTTGCTGTTAATTTGTTTTATATTTGTGTTGTCTTAATTCATCATATCCAATTTGCCATACACTGTAGGGCCTTAAAGCACTGCAGTCTATAAATGTTAACAGTTAACAGCTGCTCTTCTGAGTCAGATACTCCCCTTCATTTTCTTTTACATTCATACTCTGATATGTAATAGCATTTTTGTAATAATGTCTTTTCCTTATGACTGTCTCCTTTTTGACAATATGGCTATTTTGTTTGTTCTAAAGTGAAGTTTATTATGTTTTTGCTGCAGAGTGGGACACTTACCTAAATTGCTGATATACTTTTTTTGTGTCTATGCCACCTGTAATAGTCTAGCTATATTTGACAGTAAAGCATATTAAGACAGCACATTCCATAGTATAACTTTCCATTCTCAGAAGTCTTAAGTTTGTTGCAAGAAGGCAGATAGAGTGCTCAGTATTAATGTTCAACTCAGATCAATGGTTAAAAGCATATTTTGAAGTTACTCATAAACTGTATACAACAGCTTTTTAAACACAGGTTCACATTATGTAATTAAAGAGATAAAATACGTAGCAGAGAATGAATGAAAGAATATATATAATTAAGCAATACAAAGCATGCTAGTAACCCCTTTATTCTCATTTCTCATGCTGGGCATGTCTTCATAGCATTCTGTCTTTTACTTGATTAAAAAGCTACTGACATAAACAAGAAGTAACAAGCACCACAGTACTACCAGTAACTGCCCTGGAGGTATAAAAGACCAGTTTAGAGGAGAAGTTTACAAGAGATGCATAAAACTGACTGACAGCCAATGATAGCCTGAGAGGCTTGGGACTTGTTTCTGCTACAGGAAACATCGGTAAAAGGAGACTGATTTACCTCACAGTCAGCAGATTCTGTGGACAGCTCAGTTCTCCTGTGTTTGACATGGCATCCTCTGTGAAACATACCCTACCCAATGCCACCTGAATTTCCCACCCCTCAGCCAGTGACTCACTTTATAAACCTATTAGTGGCAGTCAGGAGGAAAAGATCCAGCAACCAGCTTCCTGATGTACTGATGTAATGACATGAATCAATAATGAACAAAATGGTTATGAATGGGGTGGGAGGATGACATAATGGTTAAGGTGTTTACCTTAAAGACACAAAGTGCAGGGTTTTATTCTCACATGGAGTAACTGGCTAGGCTTAAAATGGCAGTTAACTTAATACTAACCTATAAAAACTAAACAACTAAAGGTATAAACAGCTGGAAGAGGGGGATATTAAAGTTACAAGACTGCATGTTTTTGAAACCACCATTTGTCTTTACAGTGTAATGATCGTTCTTCACAGCATGGCTAGGGTGCACACCAGTGTGTATGTCTACACAGGGATGGGTATTTATTTATTTATTTTTATTTATTTATTAACATTTGTTTACCGGGAAAATCCAAATGAGCCTGAAGCTCATTTTCAGCAGAGGCCTGGGGAGAAAAGCTCCACAGAAATATAAGCAAAATCCAATAATTAGACAGTGCAGGAGTACAGATATAGTAAGATGCAGGATACACATCATCCAGTTAATCTATACAAAGAAGCATTTAATACTGTTTTCTAGTAGATACAAGTTTAAAAAAGAAAATGACATAAGCATTTCAGTAAAGATCACTGCAAGAATAATACAATTAGTACTGTGTACATATTAAATAATAGTTATGAACAAATGAGATTTCCTTTATATTTTTTTAAGAGTGTTAGTATTACCAAGGAGAGGGAGAAAATGAGGTAAGGAGTGGACAGTATGGTGAGAGAGTTATAAATATCTTGTCAGTAAGGTTTGGGGCAGGAGCAATGCCAGTTTTTGGATATGTGTTCAAATAGTATTTGTTTGAAATTGGTAGATTCAGGTGTGTTTTGGAGGGTATGGGGTAGAGAGTTCCATAATTTGGCTATTTGATTTGAGAATAGGGCTTCACCATTAGTGTTGCTAGCTTTGTTTACTGTTAGCAAGTTTCTATCTGCAGATCTTAGACTTTGTAGGCATGAATAGGGAACAACATATTCCTTGAGTGATCGGCAGTTGTCAGTATGGAAGATGATATTGTGTGGGAATTTAAGTTGGTAGAGATTGAGAAGGTTAGTTAGTTCAAGCCAATTTAATTTATGTAGAGCAGTATAATGGCAGGTTTGGTGGAAAAGGTTGGCTGTGAAGTAGGCTATTTTGTTGTAGCAAGTTTCCAATTTGGTTAAGTCTGATTTTTTAAGTTAGTAAAGAGGGGGAAAGCATAAAGGAGCATAGAGAGGAGGAAGATTCTGGATATGGCTAGTCTGGTACTGTCAATGAGGAATAGAATGCTTCTGTACAGTGAGCCAAGTTTAACGTGAACTTTTAATTGTGATGGCTGTATGTTGGACAAATCTGAGTTTGTTGTCAATAGTCACACTGAGGAGTTTTGCATGCTCAGCTGGTTGGATGACTGTGTTGTTTGCTGAGAGAATGGTAAAAGGAGGGGTGGTAGAGGATTGTTTGCTGCTGGTAAATAGTATTAACTGTATCTTTTTGGGGTTGAGGATTAGTTGTGATTTACTTAGATATGTTTCTATATCATTAAAAGCTTGTTGGGCTACTATTTGGAGGTCTGGTAAGGTATCTGCTGAGCAGATTAAAGTTGAATCATCCGCATACTGAACTGCTTTAGCATGTGCTGTGGATGAGGCTAGAAAGTCTTCATTATCCCACTTCATAAAGGGGGCAACAATAATAACATCTCTAACTTCCAACCTATTGCTATCCTATCCCCTATTTCTAAACTTCTCGAAAAATGTATTCACCTGCAGCTTCTTCCTTATCTCTCAAATAAATAACCTTCTTACTTGTATCCAGCAGGGTTTCCAACCTGGCCATAGCACCACCATCGCTCTACTCTCCTTCCTTGAAACTGTCAACAAGGCCCGAGAATCCAGTCACATTGTGTCCACCCTGCTCTTAGACCTTTCTAAGGCCTTTGACACCATCTCTCACAACCTGCTCCTTAATAAACTCTCCAAGCTAAACCTTTCCCACTCAACTATCAACTGATTTACCAGTTACCTAACTAACAGACAACAAGCAGTCAAGTGGAATTAAACCATTTCACCTTTCCTTACTACTCCCACAGATGTGCCCCAAGGTTCTATTCTAGGACCCCTCCTATTCAACATTTTCATAAACGACTTCTATCTTGCCATCCCTAATGCTAAACTCATCCAATACGCTGATGATTCTACAATATCTGCTCTGCCACATCAGCCTATTCATTAGCAAAATGAACTCAGGATGCCTTCTCTTCTACTGAACAATGGATGCTTGACAACCACCTGGCACTCAATGCATCTAAGACCAAATTAATGATATTCACCCCTTCTAAAACCACCATCCTAGATAAACACTCTTTCTCTATCACCAGCCAAAATAACACACTTCTCGAAATAGTCCCCACTGCAAAACTATTAGGATTCCTCATTGATGACCAACTAAAGTTTGATAAGCATATACATGAAAACATCAAAAAAACACACAAGAAACTTGGCATGCTCTACCACCACTACCGCTTCATCTCTCTTGCCACCAGGGCCACTCTTGCTACTACTTATCTCATCCCTTCCCTGTTATATGGAGCCTCTATCCTTACTAATATTCAAACCTCCCTCAAGTCAAAACTCTCCTCCTGCTATTACAAAATTTCTAAATTTGCTACAGACCACAGATCCTCTACCCCACTGTAAATCCCTACATCAACTGAACTGGCTTGAGCTACCCAGTTACCTCATCTATACTCAACTGATCCAAGCACACAAACTTATTTTTAGCCCCTCTCACTGCCCCTCCCTTACCTCTACCTTCCAAATGCATCAACCAAATAGATGTCTAAGATCCAACTTTCAAAATCTTATTAAGCTACATAAACCTGTCCGCCCACCTGGCAATCATCTCCTATCCTTCTCCGTAGCACGCCACTGGAACTCACTTCCACCACAAAGCCGTACCACTAGCAAACTCTCTGCTTTCAAAACTTTACTCTACTCCCATCTAAACTCACAGTGAGAATGCTCCTGCTCCCATCCTAGATAGCGTTCCCAACCACAGTAACTCTCCACAAGCTAATATATCTGCTAGAGCCATCTACTGTCTCATAACTGCAATATCTATTGGAAAAATCACATTTTATAAGAAATGTAATTTGTATTGTTATTGCATCCTGTTACTCTGTAACTTCTTGCATTCCTCTGTATATTATATTTGTCTTATTGTTATGTGTATTTTGTACTCTCCCCAGGACTCCATTGAAAACGGGCTCCTTGTGGCCCAATGGATCATCCTGGAAAACAAACTGAAAATAAATAAAATAAATAAATCATTAGAGAAAATGGTGAAAAGAAGGGGCCCTAATATGGATCCTTGGGGGATTCTGCTGAGACAGGCAGAAGTGATGAGAGTTCGGATTTTCATCATACTGCTTGTTGTCTTCAGAAAGATAGCTTAGGAACTACTTGCTGGTTTGAATTTCTGAGTTGGTTGATGGTGTTAGAGAAATTAATTGGGGCTGTGTTGGTGCTGTGTTTTGGTCTGAAACCAGGTGGGGAGGCAGAGATAAGGTTGTGAGATAGCAGGTATTGTAGTAATTAAGCATGTCCCCCTCTGAGATGAGTGCAAAGAAAAACAATCAGTATGAGAAGTGGAAACCTTGGAGTTGTAAGGTAAGTGAAAGCAGGAGAACGCACGAAAGAGGTAGAGGCAGAAAGGTAGGAATGTAATCACATAGCTGCAGAAACACTACTTTTATGGCCTTGGTGTGTAAGTAAATCAACAAAGGAAGGCAAATCAATTTGAGGACAAAATACACCAAGTAAATTGTACTAGCCTTACTTTACAGGAATTCCAATGAGGAGGCAGATTTATTTGGGGCAGAATACAGCAAGTATAATGTTAGTTGCACCACCTAGTGGCGAGAGACAAAGCTATAAATGTCTGGGGTGGGGGACAGCCGTTTCAGTTGTGCATGCCAGGCAAAACAATGTTTAAAAAATAACTAGTCAAAGTACCAAATTTGGTATTAAAAGAATAGCAAATTTGGTACTTTAATGTCCACACAGGGATGAATATCTGTGCAGGCACAGGGTAATGTACACATGGGGATGGGTATGTGTGCAGACACAGGATGATGTCCACACAGGGATGGTTATGTGTGCAGGTACAGGGTAATGTCCACAGAGGGATAGGTATGTGTGTAGGCACATGGTAATATCCGCACAGGGATGGGTATGTGTGCAGGCACAGGGCAATGTCCACACAGGGATGGGTATGTGTGCAGGTACAAGGTAATGTCCACGAAGGGATGTGTGCAGGTACAGAGTATCCTCCATGAATGACACTATTCCTCAACAACTGCATCAAGGGCTCAGCTTGGGGAGGGCAGGCTGGTTGGGGGGTGTAAGCAATAAGAGATATATTGGCACATTTTCAGAATGACAATATGCTGGAAAAATGCTAATACTTGCTAGGTCTTAGAAGGTAGACCGATAGTGTATTTGGAAATTGTTCATTTCCTGGCTCATAACATCATTCTGTTATCTGCAACAAACTAGACTGCCTCAAAGCTGGGAAATGAAGGAGTATTTCTCAACAGTTTCTTTAACAATCAGATCACACTTCTCTTGACTGTGAAAAGGGTTTCCCTCACACATAGCGCTTTGTTCAAACCATTAAATACTGCACTGCTTATAAGGTGCAGATGCAGCCAATGGAATTAAATAACTGAATGGAAGATCTATTCACAAATGCCAAATCTGAAGATGGTACAACACTTGATATGTTTTACCTGACGTTTCTCACAGGAGTGTACAGAGAACAAGTCAACCCTTACAGAAGAATATGATGCCAAAACTAGAGGGGATGAAAACAAAAAAAATGCAACACATATCTGAAGGGTGTGAAACAAAAATTCTTACTGAAATTGAAATTTAACTGGAAAAATATCTAGATGTATGTCTCTCTTCATCTCTCCCTATATATATATATATATATATATATATATATATATATATGTGTGTGTGTGTGTGTGTGTGTGTGTGTGTGTGTGTGTGTGTGTGTGTATATATATATATATATATATATATATATATATATATATATGGGATCTATATTAAAATATTGAAGTGTGACAATATCGAATACGATATTGTCGACACAAGAATAACGAAAGTGCACTACATCGAACGTTTAAACGGAAAATCTCCATAGGGGGAGATTTCTGTTTACTTCAATGTAGTGCGTTCTCGGCGTTGGTAATATTTAAGTGGGGGGGTGTAGGGGCACAGCCTCCCATGTGGGGGAACACACTATTTAGTTTTTTTTTTTTATTTAGTATTTTTTTTTGGTTTTGATGGTTTAAGACTTCGATCACTAAAGTTCGATCTTCAGTGATTCGAAGTTTTAAACTTTCGAGATGCACAGGTGAGATCTGCCCTCTCCAAAGCA
>NC_056725.1:66334461-66379078 GCF_019279795.1 Protopterus annectens
CAGCATTTTGGGAGTGGGTGGGGTAATGGTTAAGGCATTTGCTTTGCAGACACAAGGTACAGAGTTTGATTCTCACAGCGGGTAATTGACTAGGCTTAAAATGGCCCATAAAGACAGTTAGCAAGTTACCAAGCTATGAACCTATGAACCTAAACAAACCATAAATAATCTCTTAAAGTGCAAATACCAAAAACTGCTAAATGCTATAGCTTCATATGAATACATATAATTTTTGTACAGTTTACAGTAAACATGAACAATTTCATTGTTAATAAACAGCAACTACAAGGGATCTATGGCTGTTACAATTTATTTCAACCTTTCAACCTTTTATCTTTTAACTTATTAAAGCTGTGCTGCCTGTTATTAGTTTTGATTAAAAAAAAAAAAAAATATATATATATATATATATATATATATATACATGTATATATGTATATATATATAGATAAATGCATAAATGTATGTGCATGAGCATTACACAAGTATTTTTGCACATATATTTATAATTATAAATATACATATATGTTTTATATATGTGTGTGTTTATATATATATATATATATATATATATATATATATATATATATATATATAAATAATATATGTATAAATATATGGTTAACATATCTTAGGCCAAAAGTTTATTTTATCAAACTGAAACAAAAGCTGGCACAGGTGATTGAATATCAGCTAATTACACATACTGGCTTTTTTCTTATGTAAGATTGTGGTATAGTGGGGATCAGGGAATTTGCCCTTCCTCACAGTAGTGCAACCTCAGAGTTGGCATATATAATTAGCAGAGAGTGTGGGGCTTACTGCATTGCAAAAAAAAAATTGTTTTTATTTTTTTTATTTTTCAGTAATTTGTGGATCTATAACTTGTTCTTGATCATAGGTGTTTGTACTTTTCAATATTCTTTTTAATAATTCTTTTTTTAATATTTTTTATATTTTTTATATATGTTTTTTATACAAAGTTTTTTACATATAGGTTGTTGTATCAATTAATGATACGTTTTGTAGTGTATTGTGTTGTATAATATATTATATTTTTAAAAAAACGGCTGCTGCTTTCAGGAAATTGGAAGATGTCACTTCCTGAATTTCCTGACATGAATGGAGCGTATTGTTTTAGATGTTTATTCCTCTGAAGAAGCCACGGATTGCTGTGGCGAAAACGCTTTGTTGCTATCATAAATAAAACGCGTTAAGGATTTTATTTATTGTGTGGTCTCTGCTGACAAGGACCTCGTTTTGTTATTATTTGGTTTTCTTTTTTATGTTTCCTTGGTTTGTGGTTTTTTGTTGCGAGGATTCCTGATTGTCTGGGCAGTTTCCAACCAAGTATCTCCATGGCGAGTGGCATTGACAATACTAATACGGATTTAGCCGGCGTGCTTGCCGGTTTATCCGTTAGACTGGACCAGCTGAACTCAAGGATTGACGATATGCAGGCTGCTATCCGGACGCCTAGAGCAGGTATTTCCGGTGCTTCCAACACGACAGGCGTGAGCCAAGTGAGTCTTGATGACTGGATACCGGCAGCCCAGCCGGAACGACAAAACATACCTGCTAGCACCAATTCGGGGCTAGTAAATAGTCCGGAAGGTATTTTCCCATTGTCTGGCGACAGTTTTGGAGGAGAAGAGAGGGCAGGACGCCCCGTTACCTATGCTGTAGCAGTTACGAATGAACGACCTAATTCACGAACTGACACAACAGTTTTGGCAAATTTTAACAACGGACCTGATGGGACTAATTTTGGTTTACCGGACTTAGGGGGTTGGTTATTGGACACTGCCAACCTAACTTTTGGACAACAAGGTACGCTATCCAGTAACGATGTACCAAACATTAAAAATACATGTTTAGCAGATAAGCTAAAATTATTTGACTCCAAACTGCTTAAATTAAAAAAATTGCAGTTGGAGTCGGCTTACTTCAAACAATGTATTGTGGAGAAACTAATACCCAAAGGGTTACGCAACAATTTTGTGCCATCTGCTTTAATTACTGATCAAGCATTTTTTTCTGATTTGGAAGTACTTTTTCAACAGCAGGGTGTTCAACTTTTAGAAGTTATTGTCAAACATTATGCATTGCATATTGATTTCTTAATGGATGAAATTAACAACTTGGACAATGACATTAAAATTGATTTGGATTTTACTAGATATAAATTCGACTATGGACGGATTTTATCTAGTATTGACACTTTGTTGGTGAAGTTAAAAGCTGGTAAAAATAAAAAATTGATCAGGGATAGGGAAGCCTATTCTAAAAATTGTGCATACCCTAAATTAAAGGGACCTAATGGTACTCGTTCAGGCCATACAAGTGATAGCCAGATGATAGATGTGGTGGAGGACAGGAGTGGGCTGGATGATATAATAGAAGAAAACAATGAAGGTCATACTAGCACAGGATTAAGATGGAGCAATAGAATAAAAGGTTTTGCCAGAAATAATGGTGGTCCTGGTAATCACCAACAGGGTTCTAGTACTAATAATAAATCAGGTAACCAGTACAATGGCAATAATTTTTTAGGGCAACGCAACAACAGGACTTATGTGAACAGGAGGAAGAACTAACTTTAGATCCAGACACTAATGGGTCTGGCACATATGGGTTATCTCCCTTACTTACTGTGCAAACTGATTCACCTTGCCCGCCCACCGTATTTGACTATCCTGTCATTCTTACCAATAAGAATGGGGATTTTAAAATTTACAACTTTTCCGACATTATCCTTGATGAGCAGTTAATTGAATTACTAGCTTTTGGTAACTCTTTTGTTCCAAGTAGAACTGGGAGTATTTCTAAGGAAATCATAGAATTAAAATGTTATGTGAGGAAAATGAATTTAAAACTAGTCTTTAACCAACAAAATGATATTGAAAACTTAAACATTGGAAGTAGTAGTGATGGTTTACCTACCATGAGACTGGCTAGTGTGTTTAATCCCCCACTACATAATTCATTACAACTGTTTGAGAATATTTGTGAAATGGATTTCAGATTCCTCGCTACTAATGGTAATGATAGGTTAAGCACAAGAAATTCAAATATTTCCAAGGAACAACTGTTGCTATTGGATGAGATATGTCGGTTACCTGTACACTTACTAAAACCTGACAAAGGTGGTGGGTTAGTGTTATTTGACAACCTAACATACAATGAGAAGATGACTATGGTGTTGGACACTGATGCGTACACAAAATCGTCTAAGAGTGAGGTTAATGGTAACATCCATAGGATCAGGGGTTATTTTAGGGATCTGTTCCTGGCAGGAAAAATTTATATGAATTTGTACAATTATATTGATATAAATTGTCCAAAAATACCTGTCATGTTCGGAATCCCTAAGATTCATAAGAGTATAAATAATCCCCCTATGAGAGCGCTGATCGACGGTAGGTCTTCCATTACATATCCCTGTTCTAAACTTATAACAAATATACTGGATAAATATATGAAGGAGATTACCAGTATATGTAAAGACTCGTGGTCCTTCCTTGATAACATCAATGGCATTTTATACAATGGTGATAACAATTTTTTAACCATTGACGTGATAGACCTATACACTTCCATACCGCATCAAGAAGCGGTGGAGTGGATAGGGTCTATGCTTCAGGTATTTGGGGCCTCTAAGTTGGAAGTGGACTTGGTCACAGAATTATTGGATATTGTCCTGACCTCTAATTACTTCACCTTTAATGGTGACTTCTTCCTTCTAAAACATGGTGTAGCGATGGGCTCCCCATGTGGGGCTGGAGTGGCAAATTATGTTATGGGATATTGGGAGGCTAACATTTTAAGGAAGATCCCTGGTTTAATGGAACCTGTTATGTATTATACCCGGTTCCTGGATGACATTTTTATTCTGTTCAGAGGCTCGGAATTAGAAGCTGCAGGTTTCGTTGAAACCATGAATTCAACAACTGAATTCTTAAAATTCACATTCAAATTTTCAACCAGTGAAATTGACTATCTTGACGTTAAGTTAGAAAAGGACCTTGTAGGTCAAGGACTAACGTCAACAGTGTTTAGAAAATCTACATACTGCAATTCATTCCTGCACTTCTCCAGTTTTCACCCATACCAACAGAAAAGGTCCATTGTAAAGGGACAACTGGTGAGGGCAGGAAGAATGTGCAGTACTATGGTTGATTTCATTAAAGAATGTGAATTACTGAGAGAAATGTTTAGTAACCGAGGGTACCCTGACCAAATGTTATCAGACTTGATTGGAGAGGTCACTTTTAAAAGGACTAATGGTTTTTATAAACCTTTACTACTCCAAAAAAATCCTACACACGTTGACCCCACTACTAATATAGCATCGGCGGAGATTGACTTGAATAGTGGGGAGATAGTCACAGTTACATCTCTAAATGAAGAATATGATTTTTCTTTGAGTTTTATCACCACCTTTAGTAAAAACTCTAAAGGGATTCTGGCTGTAATACGTAAGAATTGGCATCTTATATCTTCAAATTCTCTTTTGGTTGAAAAATTAGGTAGTAAACCAAGATTTATATTCAAGAGATCAAACAACCTCAAGGAATTGTTACAAAGGGACGTACCTCAAAACACATTTCACAAAAAGAGAGGCATGTTCAAATGTGGCTTTTGTAAATTCTGCAATAATGTCAGAACTGGTGAAACATTTACGGTCAGGGAAAGGAAGTATCATATCCGTTTTACTTTAAACTGTGAGAGTAAATCTATTATTTACATCGCCATGTGTAATTGTTGCCAAGCGTTCTACATCGGTAAAACGGACCGTCGGGTCAGAGACCGAATGTATGAACATATGTATGCTATTAAAAACGATAAGGGTGACAATGCACTGGCAAAGCATATAGGTTTAAATCCAGGTCATAGCTTCCAATTTATGGCCATTGACCATGTACCATTAAAGACTAGGGGAGGCCCTTTTTCATTAATTTTGGAAAATAGGGAGCTAGAATGGCAGTTACGCCTCGATGCGTTTAGGCATCCTGGGTTGAACAACAACTGCAATATAGCTCCTGTACTGAAATTAAAAAGTTACTTTAGGTAGTTTATAAGAAAATTTTTGTTTTTAATTTTTTTAGTTTTCTTTATGAAAACAGGGTAGAGATGGACCCTTTTATTACAGTTATAAGAACATGTGGAAACACCATAGTTAAAACACCTACCACCAGTATTAAAAAAATGGGTTCCTTATATCATAGGGTTAAAACTTGGTTTACATATTTTTTATAGGTATAAGACAGGATGTTTTAAGGACACTTTCAGTGTGCTAACAAAAGTTAAGTTTAGTAGCTTGCAATTGTAGGTATATATACATAAATACATATATATTTATACGTATTTTTATTAGGGTAGCTGGTCCTGTGAAAATAAACCAATAAAAAGTTGCAGTTTTAACTGTTTAAATTTTACTTATATTTAGATCTGATTTATAAGACATGTTTAAATTTATTTTTTATATATGTTTTTTATACAAAGTTTTTTATATATAGGTTGTTGTATCAATTAATGATACGTTTTGTAGTGTATTGTGTTGTATAATATATTATATTTTTAAAAAAAAACGGCTGCTGCTTTCAGGAAATTGGAAGATGTCACTTCCTGAATTTCCTGATATGAATGGAGCGTATTGTTTTAGATGTTTATTCCTCTGAAGAAGCCACGGATTGCTGTGGCGAAAACGCTTTGTTGCTATCATAAATAAAACGCGTTAAGGATTTTATTTATTGTGTGGTCTCTGCTGACAAGGACCTCGTTTTGTTATTATTTGGTTTTCTTTTTTATGTTTCCTTGGTTTGTACTTTTCAATATTCAACAAAATGTCATATTTCCATATGTATATATTTAAACACATGCACACACACACACACACACACACACACACACACACACACACACACACACACACACACACACACACACACACTCACACACTCTCTGCTGGGCTTGATTGCTCAGGTAGTGTGCTCTGCCACAAGCCGGGATACACAGCTAGGAAGATGTTTTTTCTTATTGGTGTTCAGTGCTCAGTGTCTAATATTTAGCTCTTAGACTGCTTCTCTGCTCATTTTGCAGCAGCTGGAATGCATTTAATTTACTTGCTCTCTTTCTTTGCCTTTCCATCGTACCTCTACTACATTCACACCGATTGTAAAGCATGATTCAGTTGTCAGATGAATCCAGAAACCTCAAGAGCAGATAAATGAACAAAACAAAGCTCACACACACACACACACACACACACACACACACACACACACACACACACACACACACACACACACACACACACACACACACACACACACACTCACACACACACACACACACACACACACACACACACACACACACACACACACACACACACACACACACACACACACACACACACACACACACACACACACACACACACACACACACACACACACACACACACACACACACACACACACACACACTCGCACACGCACACACATTGATACATATGGGGGCAGGAGCCAGCTACATATACCTGTAGGTGACACAGACTTGTATATACAGGTAGAATTTCACTTAAATAAATGCCAGTATATGACAGCAAGTACACACACACACACACACACACACACACACACACACACACACACACACACACACACACACACACACACACACACACACACACACACACACACACACACACACACACACACACTCACACACGCACACATGCACACACACACACACACACACACACTCACGCATGCGTGCACACACACACACACACACACACACACACACACACACACACACACACACACACACACACACACACACACACACACACATTGATACATAGTGGGGCAGGAGCCATCTACATATACCTGCAAGTGACACAGACTTGTATATACAGGTAGAGTTTCACTTACATAAATGTCAGAGCGAAATGGGAGACAAGCTTAAGCAATACTAGGGAAAACAGGAGGAAATCAGTCTGTCACTACTACTATTATGACCAAACACTTTAATGAACTCCAGGATTCAGACAGCCATATTAGACTCTGTGATCTTCAAAAAATCGGGACTGTTAGCAATTCACAACTGCCTAAAACTTCTGTACTACTTACCATCTTATTTTACTAATAAATGTAGGTGTTAATAATCATGACAGGAAAAAGGGAGCAATGGGCAAAATGCTGCCTTCAGAAAGCATAACAACAGGCACTTTTCTTTTTTTTTCTTGTTTTTTTTTTTTAATAAGAACAATAACAGTAATAACATATCTAGCAGTCATAACTGAAAAAAATATATACAGAGTCCATAAATCTTTATATACATTCAGGAAATCATTTAAAATTTTCGCAATAATAAGTATAACTTTTCCCAAGCAATTAACTTGTGTGTTAAGTTTTTTATTTTGAGCTTTAAGCTAGAGATTTCTTTTTCAAATAGAGCTGCGGCCAAATAAATAAATTCATTTTTAAAAGAGAGGAGAATTGGTATCCCAATTTTTCATTACAACTTTTCTTGCAGTTGCAAGAATTGACCATAGTATATGTACTTGAGTTTCGGGGATAACCTCTGGTATTGGTACATTAAATAGAATGACAGTTAGAAATTATACAATTATCATTCCATAAGGGCTTACAGAAATTTTCAAATTCATTCCAAAATTGAGATAACATTGTGCATGCAACAATACCAGTCAGCATCTGTTGCTTTACATCTCCAGCATTTCATATCGCTCTTTTTATACATTTTTGCAGTTCTTTGTGATATGAAGTAACATCTGTGGAGAAATTTCCAAATGTATATCTTCCAGAAGGGGGAGATTGTTGTTTTTTCTATTGATTTTAGGAGGAATTTTTTATTGTTATTAGTAAAGTCTTCTTTATTAATTTTAGTAGAGTACCCCCAATATGAGGCATTTATAAAACTAAAATCAGATCTAATAGTTTTATAGATTAAGGATACAAATGAGGTGGCTTTCAAAGAACCACTAATAATATTAGACATTAGTTCCAGTATTTTAGGTATATTATTTCCATGAGTTTGCAAACAGAATATAATTTTCTTATAAATAAATTCTCTACAATTTTTTATGTCTATCCAGTTATTATTATGTAGGCTATATCTGGCAATTAAATAGCTAGCTGGATGAATTTTATTAGTGGACAAAAATTGATTCCAGTATAATAAGTTACTATCTTTGAATTCAAGCATTTTGTTAATCTCAAAGGTAATTAAGCACTCGTTAGTGTAGGCAGTTGGAAAGACAGATAGTAATAAGTTTTTAACTAACTGGTTGGATTGAGTACATCTCTTAAAGTTTGTTAGTGTTAGGTTAATGAAGGAGCAGGATTTTAGTTTCTGTTTATTTTGTATATGTATTTTTAATGACCATATAAAGACATTTCTGTGTATTGTAATAAGAGGGTCAGTTAGCATTTTATTATTAGTTAATAACATTTTTCATGTATTAATTTCCAATATGAATTGTATGTGAGATTTAACCATAGATGAATTGTATTAAAGATAGCAGCATTTATATAAAAGTCAATATTGGGAAAACTAATGCCTCCTTCCCAACTTGCGGTGTGTCTTTGCAAAGATATCCTGGGTTTTTGGGGGTGCCAGAGAAATTTTAGTAGAATATTATTGATCTTTTTTGCAACTTTCTTAGGTGGGGGAATGATCAGAGACTGACTGATGTAAAGGATTTTGGGTAATAATATTTTTTTTGACTAACATTAGTCTGTCTTTGAAGGTAAAATAGAGTTTATTCCAGTTATCTATGAGATTAGTGATTGAGTTTGTCAAATTACTATAGTTTATAGAGACTGTTTCCTTAAGATTCAAATTAATGTAGACACCTAGGTATTTAATTTGTGCAATATCCCAGTTGAAGTGTTTATAATTTCTCAGTTTAGTAGTTACATTTTTATTTATTAAGAGAGTATGGGTTTTATTATGGTTGAATTTTAATCCTGACAGATTTTCAAATAGATCTAGAGTATTAAGTAGGTGGTCCAAAGATTTTTCAATGTCCCCGCTAGTTAGTAATAGATCATCAGCAAATAATTGAATCTTTAGGGATAGGTCACTATTGAGATCATAACCTTTTATATATAAGTTATTTCTAATATAATTATCCAGTGGTTCTATAGCTGAAGGAAAAATTAAAGGGGAAAGGGGGCAGCCTTGTTTTATGCCTTTTATGAGTTTAAAGGAGGAGGATAAGAAAGAACCTATCTTTATGAAGGAGACAGAGTTTTCATAAAGCTTTCCAATTAATTTTAGAAAGTCTGGAGAAAAGTTATATTGTTGTAATACTCTAAATAAGTAAGACCAGCTAAGTGAATTGAATGCTTTATCTATATCAAGACTCATTATGGTTAATTAATTTTATTTGCTATGTCTATTAGGGACAGAAGTCTTATTATGTTGTCTTGGACTTTTCTATGTTTTCTAAAACCTGTCTGGTCTTCTTCTATTAGGCTAGGTATAATGGAGTTAATTCTATTTGCTATTATGCTCATAAAAATCTTATAATCTATATTTAAAAGTGAGATGGGTCTATAAGAAGAACATTAAGTAGGTTCTTTATCAGCTTTAAGTATAGGTGAGATGAAAGAATACTTCCATGATGGTGGGCTATTAAACATATTTTTAATTTCATGAAATGTGTTTAATAATATTTGTAATATGTTGTCAGGGAAGATTTTATATATTTTGGGAATCAGGCCATCTAACCCTGGTGAGTTATTAGTTTTAATTTACTTATTTGATCTTTTAGTTCTTTACATGTAAAAGGTCTATCAATTTTGGTAATATATATCAATTTTGGTAATATATTCAGGGGATAGGGTCTTTGGGATATTATCTGTTAAGAGTTTGTCTAGAGTTCTATTTTCATTAATTGATTTAGGGGTATTTATATTCTCACAATATTTCCTGAAACAGTTTAATATGCAGTTCATATCAGAAGCTTTTATTTTTCTCTTGTTTTCCACATATATAATGTCTTTTATATGGTTTCTTTCATTTAAAATTTTTGACCTTACTGCAATTTTGTGTAGGTTTTTAGGATTGATAGTGTATGAATATAGTTTGTTTTTTCTAGATTTATAGATATTTTGTGTTGCAAAATGTTTTGGTATTCTTTGTATAGTTTGTTTATATTATCTAGGGATTACTTGTCATTAAAACTAAGATTATGTTTTAAAATGTCTATTTCATTTTGAATATCTTCTAGTCTTTGATCCCATTCTTTTCTTTTTTGTGTATACCAGTTTTTAACATTCCCATATAACACAACTTTTAGTGTCCCATAAAATTGTGTCTAATACCTCTCCATTGTTGTTTATTTCTAAAAAAATGATTTATTTCAGTTAGCATCCAGTCTTGAAAGCCTTTTATTCTTGTAATATAAATTGGTATTCTTTGCCAATGATTTAAAGCTTCTGTCTGAAAAGTTATATTAAAAATAATGGTGTTGTGGTCAGACAGAGAGCAGGATATTAATAGTATATTTTCTATTTTTGATTGTAAAGAGTTCGATATTAAAACTTTGTCAATATTAGTTTGTGTCCCAAATCTGTATGAGTAGTGGGAAAACTTTAGGGAAGAGGGAAGTTGTATATGGTATATATATTTTAAATTTCTCATATTGATATACTTGTGTAAGTGTCTTGCTACTGGGGAAATTTTAAAGGATTTAGTATTCGTTGTTTCACTAGAAGAAAGAATACAATTAAAGTCTCCTGTGAATATAATTTCTCCTCTAGAGTGTAAGGTTATAGTGTCTAAGTACTTCTTTACCATTTTTGTACCAATTCCATTAATCCAATAAGAGTTTATAAGTGTATAGTACTTTCTTTCAAGTGTAATTACTGCTAATGTTAGCATTCCATCTTTGTCTGTGTATGAGTCTATGATTTCAGTGAGTCTCAAGATTTTTTTCCCAAAGTATTAACAGTCCTTTTCTTTTGTGGTTGAATTGGGAGCTAACCAGTATTTTATATTTTTTTAGTAAGAACCTATTTAAATCTTGTGATATTAGATATGTCTCTTGAAGGAATACAATATCTGCCTTATGTAAGGAGCGATATTTATTAACACTTGCTCTCTTGATCTGGTTATTCAGCCCATTTACATTTATTGATAAACGTTTATATGTTAACATCATTTAATGTATTGGATAGTATCAAAACATTCATAATGATTTCCTAAGAGATTTGTAGTGTAAGTTGAAACAAAATGTGTTATGGACAGAATTTCTATAACTAATAAAGAAAGTTCAGTATTATTTACATTAATAACCTTCTTCATTGAACCTAATGTTCCTGGCTTAATATGTATTACATCTAAGCCACAGATCTGCCAACTTATATCATTTAAGTGTAGATCTCTGTTACTGCATATTTAGCTATTATTTGGAGACGAAAGACAGAGATAATGTAGAGCCTATGTTCATAGGTTCATAGGTAGGTACTAGGTTTTTGGCCCTAGGGCCTATATAACCCTAGCCAAAAAGGTACCCTGTTTTTTTCCACCCAAGAAAATTATTTTCCTTTGCTCCTGTTGAACAGAGCCAAAGAGATGATTCCCGGGGTGAATTTCCTATATTCCCATTAAATCATCAAGATTTTTCTTGAAGAGTGCTAATGAGGAGCTTTGTTTGATATAGATAGGCAGTTTGTTCCAGAGTATGAGAAGTCTCTGGGACAGACAGGAATCTATCTCTCCAGCATGTTCTGTTTATTGTAGTGACAAGGTTTAGGTCCCTAGAGTGTGTAGCTTGGAGGGATTGGGATTTCTTTAAGTGGATCATGTCCAACAGCTCTGGGTTTGACATAGCTTTGTATGTTAGGCAGAGATCGCCTCTGAGTAGGCAATATGAAACGGAGTAAAGCTGGAGTTTTTTTGAGACAGTCTGCATAGCACATCTGTTTGAGGCCAGTAATCCTCTTTGTGAGGTATTTCTGTGGCCTTTCCAGTTGTTGTAGATGTCTTGTGAGGTACATATCAAAAGAGGAGTTGTACTCTATAAAGGGTCTAATGAGTGATGAGTAGAGAGGAACAATGACCTCTTTTTTCCTGGATGAGAAACCTTTTGTGATGAGGTGTGCCACGTAGAAGTATTTCCTGACTACTGTGGTGATGTGATTATCAAAGGAGAGACTATTGTCCACCTGTGTCCCAAGGTCTCTTATCACACTTTCGGTGTTATGTAGACTACCACCTAGGTGGTAGCTCATGGGTACAGAGTTTTTACCAAAGGGGATGACAATGCACTTTTTGGCATTGAGCTTGAGGCCATGGCTAAAACACCAGGCATCTGTCTCCATGAGTCTCTTTTGTAGGATGTCCACATCGTTAGGAGTTTTGATTATGGCTCCTAGTTTGCAGTCATCTGTGAACTTCATTAGCCAAACACCTTCTGTGTTAGCCTGTACTTCAGAAAAGTAGACACCAAACAGGTCATGACCCAGGACTGAACCCTGTGGTACTCCACTTGTCGCTGGCCTGAAGTCAGATTTGGAGTCTGCTACTTTCACAGTGTGGGTTCTGTCAGTGAGACAGTTGGCAACCCATCTTGTGACATAGGGATTTATACCTAGTTTAGTGAGTTTATCTATAATTCCAGAATGGGGGATGGTGTTAAAAGCCTTGGCGAGATCTAGATAGGCTGTGTGAACCATCTTACCCTCGTCTATGGCTTTGGTGACTGTTTCAAAGAAATCTATCAGGTTTAGGAGACAAGATCTGCCTTTTACAAATCCAAACTGGGTGGACTCCAGAGTTTGGAGATTACCAATGTCTTGGTGTATAAGATCCATGATGATACGTTCCATGGCCTTGAAGATCAGGCTCGTTAAGCTAATGGGGTGGTAGTTCCTGGGGTCCATGGTGGCTCCTCCTTTGTAGAGTGGGATAACCATTGCTGTGTGCCATGAGGTGAGGCTATGACTGAACATGGTGCATAGGTGGAGTGCCAGTCCTACCTCTCAACCATACCAAATTACTCAGTTTTTACTGAGTTTTAGGGTCCAAATGAAGGGGTGCTAAGATTCCCGAGTGGCACCCTTTCATTTTCTATTTTTTTCTTTTGGTTTCTTAATTTTTTTCAAATATTGCATTGTCAGAGCTGACGCCATCATGTGCACGATGACATCAGCTCTGTCAGGGCTATTGGCCAGTCGGAATTGAGCTCCTTGAGCTCACATCATCATTTCCAGCTGCAAATGCGAGTGGGAATCAGCAGCACTCAATTGGAGGAATAAGCAGCAGCATTCTGGATTTATCAAGAGCTGGTCAGGAAATGTTAGCAGCACTCGATCATCACTGGGGGAATCTTTGGACTAAACTAAGGTGTGTGTGTGTGTTTGTGTGTGTGTGTGTGTGTGTGTGTGTGTGTGTGTGTGTGTGTGTGTGTGTGTGTGTGTGTGTGTGTGTGTGTGTGTGTGTGTGCGCGTGTGTGTGAAAATGCAAACCCTGTACCTTTGTTACAGGGTAAAAAGAGCCTAAAGTCCCTATCTACCACCATTTCTGAGCTTTGTCTAGATTTTGTGTGCTAAGAGTTGAGAGCTAAGCCTATGGTGAGAAGTGAACAGAATTTATATTCCCCCATTATTGGCTTTGTTGTTTGTCCAGTTTTTTTTTGTGCTAAGAGTTGAGAGCTATGGTGAGTGAGAAGTGCGAACTGAATTTGTATTCCCCCATTATTGGTTTTGTCCAGGTTTTTTGTGCTAAGAGGTTGAGAGCGATGGTGAGAAGTGAGAACTGAATTCACTACATGATAGCCATTAGGTTTCAGTCTTCCTGATTTTTAGGGGACTGCTGATTTGGCATAGTGGTATGTTGCCCTGACTGTAGTGCATAAGGTTCTGGGTTCAAGCCATGAAAGTGAAATGCATGGTGGTAACACAACATTTTATTCTAGCAACTTTCCAAAATTATACAAGCAATGTTTAAAATGTGTCCCTGGTATGTCCCTAGCGACCACCACTTGTAAGCTTTATCCAGGTTTTTTGTTCTAAGAGTTGAAAGCTATGGTGAGAAGTGAGAAATTAATTCACTAAATGATAGCCATTAAGTTTCAGTCTTCCTTTTTTTCAGGAAACTGCTGATTTGGCATAGTGACATGTTGCTCTGACTGTAGTGCATAGGGTCCTTAGTTCAAGACTTGTCAGTGACATGCATGGTGATAGCACATTTTTTAGCAACTTTCCAAAATTATACAAGCAATGTTTAAAATGTGTCCCTGGTTTTTGACCTTTTACCTCCCCCCTAAAAAAACTGAAGTTGAAAATAAGTGCGCGAAGCTTTGCAAGATGCCTAACGCTTACACTACTGTCATTCTATTTATAGTGTGGGTGTGGAAGTAGACTTTTATGATGGAAATGTTCTGAATTGGGCAGTTTTGTCATTATTGGTTCATGCATTCTGTTTCATTGCCTACAGTACAGCCTACTGGAAAAATATTCAAACAATAAATTTAAAATGTGCTCTGTCTAACAAGTGTGCTGTATTACACAAGGAATATAACTTAATAAAGTCAGGAAGGTATATCAAAGAAAAGAACACATGTATGTTTCTTGTTTTGTGTGCAAGGGGCCAATGATTTGAAAACAGTTCAAAGGTAATCTTTATCCACCACTGGCCAGATGCATTTTCTTTGGATGTGGTGTGTGGGTTTTAATGCTATTTCAATGAATGTGAGTTTCAAGGGCAGAGAAGTTTTAATGCCAAGTCTATTTTTATTGTGAGACAGTATTGCTTTGTTTAGCAGATAGCTGTTAGTGGTTTGTGCATTGTTGTGCTGCAACATGTAAAAATAAAATCCAGATAATCATTGTAGAAGTAAAGCAGTATGCACACATTAGTGTTTATGGTAAATGGGGAGAAATCGTCAGGTAATGGGACATTTGAATGGCTGCAGGGGGACTCTGGTGCGGTGCCATATTTTGGTTGTCTGTTCTTCAGTTTGCTTTTGAAAGGTGGTATCCCACAATTCCATTGGAGTGGGTGGGGTTATGTAATTATGCATGCAAATTAGATGTTAATCAACATACAGATTTGTACCTATTTTTCATGGCCTTGTCCACATTTTTGATGTTTCCAGGTTGAGAGGTATGGTGCCAGTTCATTCTGCAGTTTGTGTAGAATGCAGCCTGGGATGTTGTCAGGTCCCATGGATGCTGTGTTCTTGGCTTTGGAGAGTGTGTTTTTTACCTGTGCAGCTGTGATTACAGGAACTTTGCATTCTTCCGGTATAGAGATGGGCCCTTTAGGGGTGAGAGGGGGGTAAAGTTAGCACTGAACCTATCTGCCAGAATGTTGGCAATATCAGTTAGTTCTATATATTTAGTGCCATTGTGCTGTAACTCAGAGCAGATCTGAGTGTTGCCATTGAGGTTCTTGACATAGCTATAGAATGCTTTGTGGTTGTCTTTAGAATCAGTGGCGATTTTTGTTTTCGTAACTAGCTTTGGAGGATTTTATGAGGGATCTCAGCTTCTTACTGAGGCTGACCAGGAAGTTGCACCAATCATGGGATTTTACTCTTTTTTTCAACAGTTTCTTTCTTCTGTTGTAGAGTTTGTTTTATGGCAGGGGACCACCAGATTGGCTTCCTATTTTGGAGGATAGCATATTGGTTCTTTTAGAGATAGAACAATCCATGCACTCGTGTAAGTGCTTATAAAGTGCATTTGTGTAGGATTCAGCAGTCGTACTTCTATTGTCTGTCTGCATGTCATAAAGTTTGCCACTTCTGTCTTAAGAAGCATGAATTGGCTTTGGAGAAATTTTTTACGGTGGTTTCCCTAATGGGGGTGGGGTGGGGGTGGGATGTGGATGTCTAGGGTGATTAGATTTTGGTCGGATATGACCAATGAGGAATTGACCTCTGGTGTGGAACACCAGTTGCCCATGTTGGTAATGACCAGGTTTAGGATATTGCTCCCCCTGGTGGGGGTCTGGATAAGTTGATCCAAGGCATTGGAATTTATGAATTCCAGAAAACATTGAGCAAAGGAGTTGGTACATGAGTAGTTTTCCCAGTTAATGGTGGGGTAGTTGAAATCGCCCATTATTTGGGCATATGTTGGGTTGTACCCTAATATTTTCCAGTGTATCAAGAAATGAAGAGTGGGAATCCTGGGGCATGGTGGGGGATGTATAGCAAGTTACAATTTGGATTGTGGTCTTGCCCAGAGTTAGTTGCATGTGGATAATCTCAGATGCATTATGCTGAGCATCTAGCCTGGAGGTGTGGATATCCTTAATGAATATGGACACGCATCTGCATTTAGTGTTTTGGTCCAGGTTAGGTGGCCAAAAGGTGTGGTATGACTTATAGCCTGGTAATGCAGGGGTGCCCTCTGGAGCCTTGAACCAGGTCTCGATCACTGCACAGATGTCGATGTTCTCCATTTTAAGGAGTGCCTCGAGTGAAAGCATTTTGAGGTTTAGACTTCTAGCATTGAGTAGCATTACCCTCAGATTTTGCTTGCTTGTACCTATTAAGGTGTTGAATTTGTCATTTGAACCTTGCCTAAAAAAGGCACTATAGGGGTGGCAAGAGCCTTAGCCAGTATCCAGAATCCCAAGGACGGCAGGTGCAGGCCATCTCTGGCAAAGCATCATGGTCTATTGATCATGTCATCCCAGGCAGACAGATACTGGGTCTCCTTAGAATGACACCAGAAGCTTAGCCAATTGTTGAAGTCAATCATTTTGTCCTTGCACTGTGGTATCATTCTGGGCGATGGCAAGATGCTACTCAGGGCTAGGGTCATACCTGCCTGGGCTACCAGATCGGAGAGCTCCTCCATGTCTCTTTTCATGTAGTCCAGCGAGGTATGTCTCAGATCATTCACACCAACAGGGACAATGACAGAGTCATATCTGTACTTGTTGTGGAGTAACCTGAGTGTGTGTGTTGTGTGGCAGATCCTGGCACCAGACAGGCAGCTGACAGTAACTTTCTCCTTGTTTAGCCTGGTGAGTGGAACATCAGTGTGCCTCACTATAGAGTCACCTATGACTAGAGTGTTGGGTATGTTGTTATGCCTTATGGGCTGTGATTGAGTGACACACTGAGTTTGTGGGCTATGTGTCATTTGGGTTGTGTTGGGGGCTGGAAGTTGCTTATGTTTCTGCTTTGGAGGCCTCTGTTACTTGAGCAGATTTTTATTGAGAGCCTCTGTGAATGTAGGTATATGTTTCATGTTTCTGTGTGTGTGTTTTGGTGGTGTAGGTTTTGAGGGACTATGTGATTAGTGTGGTGTGGTGCAAGTGTTTACCTTCTCCCCTTGACTGTCTTAGAGCCAGTCTTGGGTTTAACCTATCTTGTCTATCTTTTATTTTCTTCTCTCATTTCTAGACCACTGCCTTTCCTCTCTCTTTATCACACACTTTTTTCTCTGTCTTCTCCTTCCACTTGTTACTTTTCTTTTTTTTCCTTTTTAGTAGGAGCCTTATGGCTTAGCTTGTTTGAATTATGTTAGAAGCTTTAAAACTGACCTAACTCTAGACATGACTTTTAGATGATAAGCCTTAGTTTGAAACTTTATCAACTTGTTTTAACTTAATTAATATTTTTATCACTACTTATTTTTTTCTTTTATTTTTTAATTAATGTGTTTATTAATAATATGTCTCATTGTTTATGTCTCATTACTTATGTCTATGTGGAGCTTTTCTCCCTGGGCCTCTTCTGAAAATGGAAATATATCCAGCTAGACTAGCCCGGTCAACAAATGTAAAATAAAAAATAAAATAAAAAAAATAAATAAAAATAATAAAATAATCTTTATCCACCACTGGCCAGATGCATTTTCTTTGGATGTGGTGTGTGGGTTTTAATGCTATTTCAATGAATGTGAGTTTCAAGGGCAGAGAAGTTTTAATGCCAAGTCTATTTTTATTGTGAGACAGTATTGCTTTGTTTAGCAGATAGCTGTTAGTGGTTTGTGCATTGTTGTGCTGCAACATGTAAAAATAAAATCCAGATAATCATTGTAGAAGTAAAGCAGTATGCACACATTAGTGTTTATGGTAAATGGGGAGAAATCGTCAGGTAATGGGACATTTGAATGGTTGCAGGGGGACTCTGGTGTGGTGCCATATTTTGGTTGTCTGTTCTTCAGTTTGCTTTTGAAAGGTGGTATCCCACAATTCCATTGGAGTGGGTGGGGTTATGTAATTATGCATGCAAATTAGATGTTAATCAATGTACAGATTTGTACCTATTTTTCATGGCCTTGTCCACATTTTTGATGTTTCCAGGTTGAGAGGTATGGTGCCAGTTCATTCTGCAGTTTGTGTAAAATGCAGCCTGGGATGTTGTCAGGTCCCATGGATGCTGTGTTCTTGGCTTTGGAGAGTGTGTTTTTTACCTGTGCAGCTGTGATTACAGGAACTTTGCATTCTTCCGGTATAGAGATGGGCCCTTTAGGGGGTGAGAGGGGGGTAAAGTTAGCACTGAACCTATCTGCCAGAATGTTGGCAATATCAGTTAGTTCTGTATATTTAGTGCCATTGTGCTGTAACTCAGAGCAGATCTGAGTGTTGCCATTGAGATTCTTGACATAGCTATAGAATGCTTTGTGGTTGTCTTTAGAATCAGTGGCGATTTTTGTTTTCGTAACTAGCTTTGGAGGATTTTATGAGGGATCTCAGCTTCTTACTGAGGCTGACCAGGGAGTTGCACCAATCATGGGATTTTACTCTTTTTTGCAACCGTTTCTTTCTTCTGTTGTAGAGTTTGTTTATGGCAGGGGACCACCAGATTGGCTTCCTTTTATTGGAGGATAGCATCTTGGTTCTTTTAGGGCTAGAACGATCCATGCACTCGTGTAAGTGCTTATAAAATGCATTTGTGTAGGATTCAGCAGTTGTACTTCTATTGTCCGTCTGCATGTCATGAAGTTTGCCACTTCTGTCTTAAGAAGCATGAATTGGCTTTGGAGAAATTTTTTACAGTGGTTTCCCTAATGGGGGTGGGGTGGGGGCAGGATGTGGATGTCTAGGGTGATTAGATTTTGGTCGGATATGACCAATGAGGAATTGACCTCTGGTGTGGAACACCAGTTGCCCATGTTGGTAATGACCAGGTTTAGGATATTGCTCCCCCTGGTGGGGGTGCAGATAAGTTGATCCAAGGCATTGGAATTTATGAATTCCAGAAAACATTGAGCAAAGGAGTTGGTACATGAGTAGTTTTCCCAGTTAATGGTGGGGTAGTTGAAATCGCCCATTATCTGGGCATATGTTGGGTTGTACCCTAATATTTTTCAGTGTATCAAGAAATGAAGAGTGGGAATCCTGGGGCATGGTGGGGGATCTATAGCAAGTTACAATTTGGATTGTGGTCTTGCCCAGAGTTAGTTGCACTTTGATAATCTCAGATGCATTATGCTGAGCATCTAGCCTGGAGGTGTGGATATCCTTAATGACTATGGACACACGTCTGCCTTTAGTGTTTTGGTCCAGGTTAGGTGGACAAAAGGTGTGGTATGACTTATAGCCTGGTAATGCAGGGGTGCTCTCTGGAGCCTTGAACCAGGTCTCGATCACTGCACAGATGTCGATGTTCTCCATTTTAAGGAGTGCCTCGAGTGAATGCATTTTGAGGTTTAGACTTCTAGCATTGAGTAGCATTACCCTCAGATTTTGCTTGCTTGTACCTATTAAGGTGTTGAATTTGTCATTTGAACCTTGCCTAAAAAAGGCACTATAGGGGTGGCAAGAGCCTTAGCCAGTATCCAGAATCCCAAGGGCGGCAGGTGCAGGCCATCTCTGGCAAAGCATCGTGGTCTATTGATCATGTCATCCCAGGCAGACAGATACTGGATCTCCTTAGAATGACACCAGAAGCTTAGCCAATTGTTGAAGTCAATCATTTTGTCCTTGTACTGTGGTATCATTCTGGGCGATGGCAAGATGCTACTCAGGGCTAGGGTCATACCTGCCTGGGCTACCAGATCGAAGAGCTCCTCCATGTCTCTTTTCATGTAGTCCAGCGAGGTATGTCTCAGATCATTCACACCAACAGGGACAATGACAGAGTCATATCTGTACTTGTTGTGGAGTGACCTGAGTGTGTGTGTGGCAGATCCTGGCACCAGACAGGCAGCTGACAGTAACTTTCTCCTTGTTTAGCCTGGTGAGTGGAACATCAGTGTGCCTCACTATAGAGTCACCTATGACTAGAGTGTTGGGTATGTTGTTATGCCTTATGGGCTGTGATTGAGTGACACACTGAGTTTGTGGGCTAGGTGTCATTTGGGTTGTGTTGGGGGCTGGAAGTTGTTTATGTTTCTGCTTTGGAGGCCTCTGTTACTTGAGCAGATTTTTATTGAGAGCCTCTGTGAATGTAGGTGTATGTTTCATGTTTCTATGTGTGTGTCTTGGTGGTGTAGGTTTTGAGGGACTATGTGATTAGTGTGGTGTGGTGCAAGTGTTTACCTTCTCCCCTTGACTGTCTAGGCCAGTCTTGGGTAAAGAGAATTTTGCTTCCAGTTTGGCTATATAAGTGCATCTCTCTTACAGGTTGTAGCGTTGGGTGGTAGGAGGAGAGGGTTGTCTGTGTACATGAGGCAATTGCTACATTGCCACAAGATGCCGAGATTCATCAGGTACACAGGAGAAAACACCGGGAGCTTACCCTTAGACATGCCTGGATAGGTGCTTATTTATTAAGTACTAAAAACTTTTTTCCTCTAGACAAGTGAGGACAGTTGAGTGCTGTAGTAATTTGTAGCTTATTTAGTGCTTAGAATGAGTTCTGAACAATTGCTGAGCTCAAAGAAACAGATTTTAGTGCTAAAATTAAAAAACTGGCTCGTTCTAAGGGAAACTTTGAAGACCAGACTTTATGGCGCCAGGAACACTTTAACCCTAGCTAAGCGGTGCTGCATAAAGTGTGTGTGTATGTATGTATATATATATATATATATATATATATATATATATATATATATATATATATATTTAATATAACAGTAGCAAATGAGCAAACTGATTTAAACAAATTAAACAATTAACCAATAAAAAGCTAAAAACTGAGCCCTGTTCCAGTATTGTTTGATCAGACAAGTTCTAACTGCACACTCCTGCCACTACGGTGCAGGGCAACCTTCTCCAAAGAAAGATGGTCTGGATTAGTGCTCAAGTTATACAGGCAAAGCTAGCTTCAGCAAGTCTGAATTTAGTCTATGCTACAGCAAACAAGACGTACCAATTTCAGAAACAGTTCAAATAAGCAGGCACAGTAAGCCTTTAACCAGAAACTCCCAGCTCAGAAGGGCAGAATCTACCCTCACCTCCCACAAGAGTGCAGACCACACCTTCTTAATGTAAAATAACTGTCCCAAAGCCCAAGTGCTTAAACCAGAACTAATGCAGTTTTAGAATGACAGACATTAAGCCTTCAATCAGCAACTCCCAACTTAGAAGGATGTAAGCTACCTGTCCTACCACAACAGTGCAGACGACAGACCTTCTTAATGTAAAACAACTGGTCTGAAGCCCAAGTGCTTCAAACAAAGGCTTAGAATAACAGTTACAATTTAATCAGGCTACAAATAAGCAGTAATAAATGCAGCAGAATAAATGCAATTAATTACTTTAAAGACAAGCAGCAAAAGCAAAATAAAGTCATAAAGTAGGAAGAAACACAAATACAGTAAAAACAGATGAATAAAGTGCAATTCTTTTTATATAACAATAGAAAATGAGCAAACTGATTTAAACAAATTACCCAATTAACTAGTAAAAAAGCTCAAAACTGAGCCTTGTTCCAGCAGTCTTCAGTCAGACAAGTTCTAACTGCACACTCCTGCCACTAGGGTGCAGGGGAACCTTCTCCAAAAGAGATGGCCTGGATTAGTGCTCAAGTTATACAAACAAAACTAGATTCAGGATGCCTGAATCTAGTCTATGTTACAGAAACCAAGCTGCACCAATTTCAGAAATAAACAGTTCATATAAGCAGTCACAATACGCCTTTAACCAGAAATTCCCAGCTCAGAAGGGCAGAATCTAGCCTCTCCTCCCACAAGAGTGCAGACCACAAACCTTATTAATGAAAAATAACTAGCCTGAAGCCCAAGTGTTTTAACCAGAACTAATACACTTTTAGAATAACAGACACTGAGCCTTAAACCAGCAATTCCCAAGTTAGAAGGATGTAAGCTACCTGTCCTGCCACAACAGTGCAGACCACAAACCTTCTTAATGTAAAGCAACTGGTCTGGAGCCAAGTGCTTAAACCAAAAGGCTTAGAGTAACAGTTACAATTTAATCAGGCTACTACCAAGTGGTAATAAATGTAGCAGAATAAATGCAACTGAGTACTTTTAAGAAGAGGCAAAAGCAAAATAAAGTGAATTTTTTTAGTAAAGTGCAAGGAGACAGGAATAAGGAGTAGAAGAAAAATTCAAGGTTAAGAACCTAAATAGGTTGGCTTTCTCAAATGTTCTCTCTGTATTAAGTAGAGTGAACATCAGACTGGGAGGGGTGTCCTAGATCAAATTTACAGTAGGGGCGGGCAACTCCAAAGCCACCGACTATAACACCACCACAAGAATAGGGTAGGGGGAGGGGAAAAACAGTTTCAGGACAGATGAGAAACAGAAAACAATGCCAAAAAATATATAAAATAATTCAGTCAGGCAAAATTAAGACAATGCAGAACTCTGAAAGGCTAAAATGCCAAGAAATATACTTATCAGTCAACGATATTTTTCTAGATTGTTTGAGAATCACACTGCAGCGAGAACACCAGGAGTTTCCAACAGTGCATGTAATCTAGCAAACTATATGAATCATTTAAATATAAGGTGAAATACACTAAAATTATTGCACTCAAACATCCTGGAAATAATGACAACAATTTCTTAGACTGTGAATATATAAAATGCAATATGACTATGAACTGAGGCATGTGTTTCATTACAATCTAACATTTTGCTTAAGAACTTGAATACAGTCTAATAAAACCACACCTTATAAATGTTTTACAAAGTTCAGCGGGGTGCAACAAATAACCAAAACCATGGGAAGTAAAGACAAGTCTGGTATATGATTGTAAAATAAATACAGCTAGTGTTAGTAGTAGTGTTCTATCTATTCTTGTTTGTTAATAATGTCTGTTTTAAGTAATGAATACTCTCTCTGCAATATCATAAATAATACATGTTTCTCTCATTATTGCTGGTTCTTATATAAGGAAATACAGTTTTATGTAGCAATATATATATTTTGTCTTCAGTCTGCTCTGTCTTGACTTCACTATTCAATCAGTTTCCACATTTATTAGAGTACATATCTTACAAGGTGTTAAATTTACAGAACACAGTTAATTTTAGATTGCAATACATCAGCAATAAAAGTATAAGTACTTGTTATTTTATATCATAAACTACAGCACATTTTACTAACAGTATGATACAATGTCCTTGTAATGATAGTTAAAGGCTGCTAGCCTAGCCAGATAGAATTTTTATAGATAATTCTGTAATTTGTAAATATTATTGTAAGCCCCAGCCTTGTTCTCTTAAATGTGAAAAGACTGCATTGGATATTGAACTGCAAAAATGTAACAACAGTGCACTCTGCTGTAACAAAGCTGATAAGTCAATTCTTTAATGTCAAAATTCGGAGCCGATATGTCTAGAAGGAGGCATCATGCCTATTGTTTTAAGACCAGAGTTAATGGCTAGAATTTGCATCTATAAATGTCCTTTATTGCTTTGGTTTCTGACCGGGTGTAAAGAATGTAAATGTAGTTTCTGTTAGCCTGGGAACACCAGAGTAGTGTGAAGAATGATGTCACGTGAAACAGATCTGTGTTATCAGTTTAAAGAGAGAGAATCAGAGAGCTCTGAGCATTTGTCTTGAGAACATCCAACATCACCAGCACTGCCTGTTTCTGTATGTAAGTTTATTTTAGAACTGTGTTTTCTCTTAGATATAGCTATGAAATAGGAAGATTAGACTAGTTTGTTCTTCTGTGATGTCAGAACTTTTGCTACTGTATTATTTTAAGTATTTCTCTGTGATCTCTGAACTCTTGACTAAAACTGTGTAGTAAGAAGTATTGTCTTGTGTTCTTATTATTTATTATTAAATATTTTTAAACCTTTCAACTGTGGCTGTTTTATGTAGAGTTAATTTAAGCTCTAGAGTACATTGCATGTATATAGTGATACTGTACCAAGTCACTCTAATAAGCCTTGACTGTTCAGCCACACTTATCATTTGGATAATAATCTTGCACAGTAATATTTGGACACCCTTTCAGAAGGGCCTTTGAGTAGCTGATATTAGTGGGTGGTGGCAGCTGGTACTACCGTATAGTCTGGGTAAAAGGGGCATAACTGGACAACCTGTGCCAGCCTTCCCCAGGAGTGTCTGTGTGGTTGTATAAAACTCTTATCTCAAAGTGTGTGCGTGTGTGTGTGTCAGCTACTTGGGCAGGGACATGAAACACTGGTTGGACAGAGAGGGTACTGGAGGTTTTAGCTTGCCCACTAGGCTGAGATCTGGACCCTATAGCTGTGCCAGTGGGAGTCTGATTGGGGACCTGGAGAGAAAGTGAGAAAGCCACAGACTGACTGTGATCTCTGTGTGCTCTTAAAGAAAATTGTACTTTACTATGTATGTATTTATTATCCTTTCCCTATATGGACGCCCCTCACTGGCATTTGTGGTGAGGATTGTGGCTCCTGGATTGTTGGGAAAGGGCACAGGCATCAGAGTCATATTAAGTGTTACTGAAATGAAGGCTGTATTATTTCACTTGTTTATATTTTTAGTATGTTACTTATCGGTAGAAATAACAAGGTATACCTTCTGACTCGATATGACCATAGCACTATGAAATTGCTTGAAAAAAAAAAGAACCAGCATACTGTCAACTCAAAATAAATTTGTGAATCTATAAATGTTTCAATAATCAAACAAGGCAGTACATTGAAACTAAGAGATAACACTGCAACTGTTAGCCTATTGAAAGGTGACAAGAAGAGAGAGACAGCGAAAAACAAATAGACAGACTGCAGAATCTTGAAATAAAATGGAATCAGATAGGTCTGTTGTTCTTAAAAACAAGAAAAGCAAGAGAGACGAGATTGCATTGGTTTGGACACGTGCTGAGGAGGGATGATGGGTATACTGGGAAAAAGATGCTAAGGATGGAGCTGCCAGGTAAGAGGAAAAGAGGAAGGCCTAAGATAAGGTTTATGGACGTGTTGTGAGAGGACATGCAGGTGGTTGGTATGACAGAGCAAGATGCAGAGGATAGGAAGAAATGGAAAGAGATGATCTGCTGTGGCGACCCCTAATGGGAAAAGCCGAAAGATGATGATGATGATGCTGTTCTTAAAAACAATATATCTCATTTGGAAACAGAATCATTTTTCACATTTTACATTGGACCAGGCCATCATAATTTAAATAATGCAACAAGCTGTCTAACATATTTAAAAAGTTTATCTTGTTATAAGGCAGTACATGTGAGACTACAACATTATTAAAAAGTTAAATTTCTTTAGCTCATTTTAAGGGTTTATATGTATCTGTGAAGCATTCCGAAATGACCACTATAACATTAAATCTAGAGGTATGAGCATATTTAAATTATACAGAATCTAAAAGGATTCTCTATTCCATGAGGTATAAATGCCTTAGATTTATTACATGTAGACAGCAGTGATGCAAGTGTGCAGTCAGTTATGGTAACAAGTGTAAGGGATGAATCACTGTGCAATATTGTTTTAGTTTACTTTTCACTGAGTTTCAGCATTTACTTGCTTTAAAGTACCAAAATAGTCACTTACATTTGTTTTATTTTTAAATATAAAGGAGCTATTTTGCTGCCATAGCATTCCTGTTGGTCTGGTGGTTCCGGAAGTGCGAAGAGACTTCAAGTGTCAATTATAGCTTCCTCCAAGGCATTGCAACCATTCCCATGTGAAAATGAAGCTTTATGTGAAGATTGTAAGTTCGTGCTGGTTTCCAAAAGGTTCCAATTGAAGATTTAAGGTAGGAATGTGGGACTAGTTGCTTAGATGTGTAGCTTTAGACAAAAACACTTGAGGATATGTTATAACATCCACATTTATCACAAACAGTTGTTTCTGATGTAAAATGGCAAGATTAGTGATAAAAACTCCAAGCAGTCAAAAGCAACCATACAATGCAAGTTTCAATTTAAAATAGGCCGCATAAAGCACCCACTATATTAAATATCACCAAGTAAAGAAAACAGACAGCATTTAGTAAGATGGTCAAAACAAGTGTAATAAAAGGTGATAATGCTTTTCACAAATTCAAAGTAGAATGTGCTGGGGTATCATTTTGTGAATAGACATTGAATTTATATGTAAGACGTTGTAGTCTATGTCAGTAACATTTATTCATGATGTCTTTCACTCTTTAAATATTTAGAGTAAATAACTAAAGTAGAGTTTAGTTAATGAAAATTATTAATATATAGTGACTGTGCATTATCATAATACCTTGCAGCACTTGTCATATTTAAGTTAGGTTTATGTAGCTGCTTGTTGTTAAGTTATATTATACAATTATTAATGTCAAGTGAAGAATAAGGAACAGAGTTTTTGCCTTGTTTATCCTTGTAGATGTTTCGATGAGATCAAAAATATCTATTTGGTGCAATTAAGAGAAAAATCAAGTAAATTTGTTTATTTGTCTGTGGATTCCTTTTTCCTCCTTCACAGACCAGTCAGGTTTTGTTGCTTGTCTTTTTAATGTAGAAGTAGTATCCATTTGTTCTTCTGTATTTATGAGGTTTTTCTTCTTTATGAATGTATTTGCTTCTTCAAGGGTTTTGAAAGTTTTTTTCCCTCTGGCAGGCAGATTCTTACTTTGGCAGGATATGTCAGCTGTGCCTTGATACCAGCTTATTTTAATATTTTAATAAGGAGAATGAAAGTTTTCCTTTTTGCAAGGACAGCTGTGGAGTAGTCATTGTCAAATCTGACTAGCTGGTCATTTATTTTCAAGGGCGAGAGAGAGAGAGAGCCCAAGCAGATTTTAAGATAAGATCCTTCTCCTGGCTGGATATGTTTTACAATGATAGATCTTGGATAAGTATTCTTGCTGTTGGATGGGACTGTAGATAGACATTTGTGGGCTCTCTCAATGCCAAAAGAGAGACCCTCTGGTAAATTTAAAGTTTTGGGAAGCCATGTTGCTAAAAAAATCACTACATTGTCTCCTTCCATTCGTTCTGGTATGCCATAGATCCTGATATTGTTTCTTCTGGACCAATTTTCTAAATCATCCACTTTATTAATAAGTTTGTTGTTCTGTTGTAGAAGAAGTTCACTGTTTTTCTCTCTCTCTATCAGTCTACAGTCAGTATCTGAGACATATTCTTCTAGATTCTTCTAGTGATGATATCTGGATGTTTTGCTGTTTTAAGATATCACTCAATATTTCAATTTGTTTATTTTAATCTTCCTTAATTCTGTCAACTTATATGTCCAGTTTGTCCATCTTTGTTATTAGGTCTTGACGTTTCTAAGAATTGAGTGTATCTCTTTCTTCATGGAGTTCTCCTGCTGTGTGGATTTGAGAAGACTCTTTTCCCAGATGTAGTTTTCCTTTTCTTCTTCTTGTTAATTTTGACAGGAAAATATAAAGTTTATGAGTTGAAAAATACACCAAAAGAAAGCTTTGGAGTTCTAGTTTATAAATCAGTTATTTTAAAGTTATGTTGGTGTTTTTTGAAAATAATTCCTGTCAGAATAATTATAGAACTGCAGAACAGATAAATTGTGCTGCTTTCAGGCTTCCATGCAAGTCACACCCCAAAGAGGCGCTTTTCTTCATGAGGCTGCTGGCTGTAAGCATTTATGTCATACCTGTAATTCAGTTCCCCACAAAAAGTGCACATTTAATGATTTATTACTGAAAAAAGAGATGCAGATTTATGTATATCTTTATTTTCACATAGTACAAATCTCCCTTTTTCCTTTTCTTCTTTTATAATTAAATAAAGATGTGATTGTGTTTTTCTTTTTTTCAAAACCATTTTTATTTTGTTTTCATTATAAACCTACACAAATGTACATATAACAAATACAATAAAACAGTAATAAAAGTATCTGCAATATTTACATTCATCCATGTTAAACAATCATTTTATCCATGATAAGTTATCAGTATTTGTTCAAAAGGTTTTCCAGTTATTGCCATGCTTTTTTTATGAGTGATGTTATGAGTTCTATAATAAATGGTTTGCAGTTCTTTTTTGCAAACAACTTTTGCTAAATTAATAAAATCTTTAAACATCAAACCTTGTTTACTTTTCCAGTTCAAAGTAATAACTTTTCTGGCAAAATTGACCAGAGTAACTGAATCTGAGATTTAGGTATTACATTAGGTGTAGGAACATTGAATAGGATTAGTGAGTTAGAAATATGACATCATCAGACCATAAAGCATTTACAAAATATCTAAAGTCTTTCCAGTATTGAACAACATATGACATTCAATGAACATGTGGACCCAGTTGGCCTCTAGTAATTCATCACATTTCCAACATTTGCTTTCACTGTTTTTGAGTATAAGATTTATTTTATATGGAGTATAGAAACGCCTATTCATAAATGTCCATGTATACAATCTCCAATATAATGAAGAAGAGGTACAATACATATAATTCAGTAACATTTTTTTTGGATTCATCAGATATTTGTTCTCCATTAATCTTTACATAGCAATTCCAAAAATCTGAGTCAAACTTTAGAGTGTCTTCTCTTAGTATCTTATAGATAGAGGAGATACTTAATTTTTGATTATCTGTCTTTTCAAGACACCTAATAAAAAGTTGACTCAAACTAGGTATAGATTCAGTCTCTAGGTTGTTTGATACTCTCATTTTGTTTTCTATAAACTGTAATGACTGTATAAACAACCAACTGTCTTGATCATTATCAAAACTACATAAAAGAGAGTTTAGTGGTTTCATACTCTTATTTTCAATAAACTGATGTCAGAATATCAAGTTATTTTCATTTAATCTTTGCATCACATTGATGTTGAAAGAATCTAGGCAATCAGGGGAGTATGCTATGGGGAATATATGAAATAGAATTTGTTAATGTTGTAATTACAATCAATTATCTTTTTAAAGTTATTAAATATTTGATTAATGCCATAAGAAAAAATGATCAAACTTCTTACTAAATAAACAAAATTCACGTAAAAGCCAATGGACTCTACTTGTTCCATATTGTTCCTTAAATTGATTTTCTATAGTTCTGACATCAGTTATATGAATCTCATGTATTGTTTTCCAGACAGATATATAGGTAGGTGTGATCCAATGTAATATTACATTAATTATAACTGATTTAGAATGAAGATCTAAGCTAGGGAATGCCATCCCATTATTGTTCCAAGCTCTAATGTGCAATTTATATGCAATCCTAGGTTTTAGGGGGAACCATAAAAATTTAAGTAGCATGGAATATAATTGTTTAAATATGTTTTTGGGAGAGGGTAGTATCAATGAGTGCATATAAAACAAAATTTTAGGTAAAATTATCATTTTAATTAAAGAGAGCCTATCCTGCATTGTGAAAAACATTTTATTCCATCTTTTGATTTGTTCACTAATGGTGGTTATTAAATTATTGTAGTTTAGTTTAACAGACTATTTCCATGTACTCTTTATACCAACACCCAAATATTCTAATACATCATTCTCCCAATTAAATATGCTATTCTTTTTTAGGTTTTTGTTGATTTTTTTGTTAATTAGTAATGTTTTGGATTTATTGTGATCACATTTAAGCCTTGTAATTCTTTCAAACTTGCAAAGAACCATTAATATCACCCAACATTAACAACATATCATCAGCAAATAATTGTATCTTAGAACAATAGTCCTTATAAATTTGAAAGCCTTTTATATTTTGCTTGTTTCTAATATATGTAGCAAAAGGTTCCATTGAAAGAGCAAACAATAATGGTGACAAATGGCAACCTTGTCTAGTTCTCTTGAGGATTTCTAGTGGTGAGGATAGACATGATCTGATTTTCACATAAGCGTGTGCCCCACTATAAATTTAAGTTGACAAAATCTGAGGAGAATTCAAAACCAATCAGAATTCTTTGTAGATAAGACCAACTAATAGAATTAAAAGCCTTTTCTATGTTTAGGCTGATCATAGTTGTGTTTTGTATTTGCATGCTATGTCTATTAATGATAGTAATTTAATAATGTTATCTTGCACTTTTCTAAGAAGAATGAACCCTGTCTGATCATTATGTATTAGATTAGGTAATATTTTCTTTATCCTATCAGCTAATATTGCCATGAAAATGTTATAATCAGTGTTTAGTAATGAAATTGGCTATATGAATCACACGATTTGGGGTCCTTACCTTGTTTTAATATGGGGGAGATAATTGTTTCCACAATGGGAGTGTTATACATTTTTGCCTAACCATAGTAAAGGCACTCATCACTTTCTTTATTATATATTCAGGAAAATATTATATAGCTCAGGAATTATTCCATCCAGTCCTGGAGCTTTATTATCTTTTATTTTTTTTATTTGCTCTTTCACTTCTGTTAGTGTTATTTGTTTATTTAATATGTTATTTTGTTGCATTGACACCTTAGTAGTTATATTTTCTTGAATAAAAGTATGTATTACATTATCTGTCTCCAAAAGTGGTGTGTTATTATTTATATCTTTATAGTAGTTTTTGAACACTTCTAATATGCCCATTAAGTTAGATGTACTCTTAACTGAACCATCACTTTTTTTATTTACCCTAATTAATAAGATTTTGATTGTTTATTTTTTGGATCTTATTGATATTTTATGTAGATATTTGGGATTTACAGCATAAGATTGTAATTTCAATTTTTCCAGGTTTATGGCTACCTTATGATTCAGAACTTCTAAATATTTTTGATTTAACTTAGTAATTTCATTATGTGCTACTTTATTTGGTTTTGCATCTATTTTATCTTGTCTATTTTTTGTAAGTCTAAAAGTTCTTTTAAGGTACCAAGATTTTATTCTACCATATATATAAACTTTAAAGGTGTCCCATAGAATAGCATCAGTCACTTCACCATTATCATTTGTTTCCATAAACATGTCTATTTCTTTCATTATCCATCCCCTAAAGTCATTTAACTTAGTTATGTAAGCATGAATTCTCTGTAGAAATCTGTATATGTAGTTAATGTAAAGTTTATAGCATTATGGTCCAAAAGTGGACAAGTCATTATAGATATGTCACTTATTTTAGAGTATATATTATTTGATACAAATACCTTATCAATGCTTGTTTGTATACCAAACCAATATGAATAGAGAGTATAGCATAAGGAATAATGTTCTCTTAGACAATGTATGTCTTTAAGGTTCATCTGGTTTGTAAAGTTATTTAACTTCTTGGCTTGAGATGTTAGTTTTATTTTACCATTTTTAGAAGGATCATTGCCTGATAATAGGCAGTTAAAATAAACTATTGCTATAATTTCCACTTTTGCATTTAAAGTAATCAGGTCCAGATATTTGTCAACATATTTAGCACTCAGTCCTGGTATCCAGTATGTATTAATCAAAGTATAATACTTCCTATTGATTTCCAAAATAACCATGCTTAGCATCCCATCTTTACTTGAAATTGTATCAATAATTCTTGACATAATATAAGTATTTTTCCGTAGAATAAGAGTGTCCCTTCTCTTAATCTTAAAACATGAATCAGCCAGAATGGTATAGCCACTGAATGAGTATTTTTGTAGATCTTTTTTTAATAGATGGGTTTCCTGTAAAAAGATGATCTGGGCTTTATGCATTTGGATATATTTAAGCAAACCAGCTTTTTTGACATTATTGTTCAAACCATTAATATTTAATGATAAATATGTATAACCCATTGACTATAATGTGTATGTTATTACTAACTGAAAGACCTTTCTTCCATGTTGACTTGAAATCTACTGAAAACGTACTTAGCTTGGCTGCATAATGTATATTAAGCACTGCTTACAAAAACCCAAAACTATTTACAAACACATATGAAACATAAAGTTTCTGGTTTAGTTAAAAACTTAACTAAACTATCCATCCACAACATCTCCAATACCAAACGACACACATTATCCATCTCTGCTTAGAATATAGTATAAAAACAAAAAAGAAAAGCATTATGAAATCAACTAAAGAAATCTGAATTCATGAAATATACATTAGAATGAGAGTGCCCAATATATCTGAATATGAATATGTCACATATGATAGTAGCACCTCTAATATGTAGATATGCCAAAAATACACATCAGATCAAAGCATGCATAAACATTAGAAGTTGAAGGTTATTATTTTCAAGACTTTTCAAGAAACATCAGATAATTTAGCCATTTTGTCAGTAATCCAACATTTTCATGTAAGGATCTGTTGAATATATATATATATATATATATATATATATATATATATATATATATATATATATATATATATATATATATATATATATATATATATATATATATATATATATATATATAAACACTTAATACAACATAACTATTATATTTTGCAATTATACACATATTACTCATATGTATTAACAATATTTATGTTGACATCTTTCATTAGGAAGGGGAGAGAGAGAGAGAGAGAGAAAGGGGGCCTCACACCCCTTGTTTAGTTACTAAAGGTTAGTTATATAACATAAGTCTGATGTTAATACGCATAATGAGTTTTCTAATGCAGCTCCTAGTTCACTTGATGTCATTTGGTTACTAATAGTGTCACTGAATCTGCAGAATGTATGCATCTAAAGAGAACATAGGCATTTTCAAAGGAGTTAAACACTTTTATCAGAACTAAGTATTTACCATTTAAAGTCTCTAGTGAAGGATATCAGAATTTCAAGAGAAAAGAATTCTAAGTACAGCCATTTAACAAGTTCAAAAGTTGAAATGATTTCATCACTGTTGTTTCCTCAAGCTGCAGCTTCATAAACTTGTCAAAAAGTATTTAAATAGGCTCATGCACAACAGAAGTCATCTCTAGTGAAGAAAAAAGCATTTTCAGAGGGAAATTCAGATCTTGAAGCTTTTAGAGTTTACAGAAAGCAAAAAAAAAAAAAAAAAAAACACTCAAGCTACCTTGTCAGTGCATGTCATGAATCTCCACAATGAGAACAGTCAGACAGACCACCAGTTTCCTCACAAAACATCAACATCATGAAAAGATGAACCCTTTCATATAAAAACAACTATTTAGAAGTAACAACAGCTGCCTCAAATCAGAAATTATATTATAACATTTCAATCACTTACCCACCAGTTAACCAGGCCAGAGAGAGAAAAAAAAGGAACCTAATATATATATATATATATATATATATATATATATATATATATATATATATACACATATATATATATATATATATATATATATATATATATATATATATATATATATATATATATATATATATATGTCCCCTTCAGAACATCTAAAACCCATAACATCTAATTTCATAACATTGAGACCAGAACATCTAAAACCCCAAACATCTAAAACCCATAACATCGAATTTCATAACATCTAACACTACAAATCACAAGAAAATAACATCCCCTCCACATATAATGATACCAAACTACCAAACACACTTTTTACTACATTTTTACATGGGGGGCTTTATATACAGTGGGGTTAGGAAATTAACTTTTCCCACTGTAGTGCGATCTTGGAGTTGGTATATTTAATTTATGGGGGATGTGGGGGGCAGTCCCCCCACCACATGGGGGGGGGTGCAGAAACATAGGAAAAAGTGTGTTTTGTAGTTTGGTGTCATTATATGTGGAGGGGATGTTATTTTCTTGTGATCTGCAGTGTTAGGTGTTATAAAATTCGATGTTATGGGTTTTAACTGTTTTGGGTTTTAGATGTTCTGGTCTCAGTGTTATGAAATTCGATGTTATGGGGTTTTAGATGTTTTGAAGTAGACCTATATATATATATATATATATATATATATATATATATATAAACTTATATTAAGCTATCTATAGAACACCATTAATGTACTGTATTGATGTTTAAATGTATTGAAACAAAGAGTCTAAAACAACTAATTAGAAATACTAATCAGAAACACCTTGCTACCCCACCACTGACCCACTAGAAAAAATGCACTTTGGTATTAAATCAAATTATACTATTATTGAAGAATTAGAAGACATACATCATTTGCAGTTATTTAAAAGGGAAGAGTATATAAAGTACTTATAATGGGGAAAAGAGAGAAAGGGAACACTGGTAACAAAAAAGAATAGGAAGAAAGAAGAGAGAGAGAGAATGCTATTTAAATACTTAATACTATATGTAATTAGAAGAAGTAGATATAGAAAGGAAAAGAGGAATTTATTAATAAAAATTATTCACATTACCTTACAGCACAGAGACTTTCCAGAATTCATAAAACAAAGCATTTAAAATTAGAAGGAATTTATTATTTTGTCCTTTAGTTTCTTAGTTTTGTTTGCTCCTTCCTTCACAGACCATCCATTTTTTGTTGCCTGTCTCTTCAAACTCTGGGACGACCATTCCATTTCTTCTATGTCTGACAGTATTTTCTTCTTTTGGATAAATTCTACTGCTTCTTGTAGGGAATCAAAGATCTTCACTCCTTCTGGCAAGGTGATTTTTATTCTTGCAGGAAAAATAATTTGAGCTTTAATATTGACTTTTTTCAAGGACTTAATTAGAGGAACACACTCCTTTCTTCTGCAGATGGCTGTAAAGCTGTAGTCATTGTCAAAATGAATAACTTTTTCACCCATCTTGATAGGGGAATTAGTCCAGGCTGATTTAAGCTAAGTCCTTGTCTTGTGAGGAAAGAAATCTAACTATTATAGACCTGGGTTTAGATGAACTCAGAGATGAAGCTGGATTTGCCAGGGACCGATGAGCCCTCTCAATTCCAAAATAGAGGGATTCAGGCATGTTTAGTACTGATGAAAACTACTTATTAAGGAATTGAATCATGTTAGCACCCTCTTCTTTCTCAGGAATTCCATATATTCTTATGTTATTCCTCCTTGATCTACTTTCAAGGTCTTCCAATTTCTCAGTCAGCCTGATGTTTTGTTTCAGAAGAAATTCATTGTGATGTTCATTTTCTGTCACTCTAGTATCCAGGTCAGTTACTGTTTCCTCTAAGGCAAGAATCTGTTCAGATTGTTTTTTTACTATTCCATTTAGAAGTTCCAGTTGTTTATTACATTCTTGTTTGATAATATCCATTTGGTTTCAAGTTTGTCCATTTATAGTGACAGTTTTTGGATGTTTGTTATTATAAGATGTAGTTCTTTCTTCACTGCACTCTCCTGGTGTGGGTTCTTCACGTTGCTCATGTTTTTAGTGACAGTTCTTGGATGTTTGTTATTATTAGATGCAGTTCTTTCTTCACTGCACTCTCCTGGTGTGGGTTCTTCACGTTGCTCATGTTTTTAGTGACAGTTCTTGGATGTTTGTTATTATAAGATGTAGTTCTTTCTTCACTGCACTCTCCTGGTGTGGGGTTCTTCACGTTGCTCATGTTTTTAGTGACAGTTCTTGGATGTTTGTTATCATAAGATGTAGTTCTTTCTTCACTGCACTCTCCTGGTGTGGGTTCTTCACGTTGCTCATGTTTTTAGTGACAGTTCTTGGATGTTTGTTATTATAAGATGTAGTTCTTTCTTCACTGCACTCTCCTGGTGTGGGTTCTTCACGTTGCTCATGTTTTAGTGACCGTTCTTGGATGTTTGTTATTATAAGATGTAGTTCTTTCTTCACTGCACTCTCCTGGTGTGGGGTTCTTCACGTTGCTCATGTTTTTAGTGACCGTTCTTGGATGTTTGTTATTATAAGATGTAGTTCTTTCTTCACTGCACTCTCCTGGTGTGGGTTCTTCACGTTGCTCATGTTTTAGTGACCGTTCTTGGATGTTTGTTATTATAAGATGTAGTTCTTTCTTCACTGCACTCTCCTGGTGTGGGGTTCTTCACGTTGCTCATGTTTTTAGTGACCGTTCTTGGATGTTTGTTATTATAAGATGTAGTTCTTTCTTCACTGCACTCTCCTGGTGTGGGGTTCTTCACGTTGCTCATGTTTTTAGTGACAGTTCTTGGATGTTTGTTATAAGATGTAGTTCTTTCTTCACTGCACTCTCCTGGTGTGGGTTCTTCACGTTGCTCATGTTTTTAGTGACAGTTCTTGGATGTTTGTTATATAAGATGCAGTTCTTTCCTCACTGCACTCTCCTGGTGTGGGTTCTTCACGTTGCTCATGTTTTTAGTGACAGTTCTCGGATGTTTGTTATTATAAGATGTAGTTCTTTCTTCACTGCACTCTCCTGGTGTGGGTTCTTCACGTTGCTCATGTTTTAGTGACCGTTCTTGGATGTTTGTTATTATAAGATGTAGTTCTTTCTTCACTGCACTCTCCTGGTGTGGGGTTCTTCACGTTGCTCATGTTTTTAGTGACCGTTCTTGGATGTTTGTTATTATAAGATGTAGTTCTTTCTTCACTGCACTCTCCTGGTGTGGGGTTCTTCACGTTGCTCATGTTTTTAGTGACAGTTCTTGGATGTTTGTTATAAGATGTAGTTCTTTCTTCACTGCACTCTCCTGGTGTGGGTTCTTCACGTTGCTCATGTTTTTAGTGACAGTTCTTGGATGTTTGTTATATAAGATGCAGTTCTTTCCTCACTGCACTCTCCTGGTGTGGGTTCTTCACGTTGCTCATGTTTTTAGTGACAGTTCTCGGATGTTTGTTATTATAAGATGTAGTTCTTTCTTCACTGCACTCTCCTGGTGTGGGTTCTTCACGTTGCTCATGTTTTTAGTGACAGTTCTTGGATGTTTGTTATTATAAGATGTAGTTCTTTCTTCACTGCACTCTCCTGGTGTAGGTTCTTCACGTTGCTCATGCTTTAGTGACAGTTCTTGGATGTTTGTTATTATAAGATGTAGTTCTTTCTTCACTGCACTCTCCTGGTGTGGGTTCTTCACGTTGCTCATGTTTTTAGTGACAGTTCTTGGATGTTTGTTATTATAAGATGTAGTTCTTTCTTCACTGCACTCTCCTGGTGTGGGTTCTTCACGTTGCTCATGTTTTTAGTGACAGTTCTTGGATGTTTGTTATTATAAGATGTAGTTCTTTCTTCACTGTACTCTCCTGGTGTGGGTTCTTCACGTTGCTCATGTTTTTAGTGACAGTTCTTGGATGTTTGTTATTATAAGATGTAATTCTTTCTTCACTGCACTCTCCTGGTGTGGGGTCTTCGAGTTGCTCATCTTGAGATCTCTAGTAGAAAACTTCTTGACAGAAATAATTTAAAAATTCTCTTGACTATGTATTCATTTTTAGAAAATAATAGAGTCTATGTTAATCTAACTTTTATTATAATTTTAGTTAGATTTTTCTAAAAATTAAAGTATATTTCCTGTCTGGATATTAAAATCTAAGCAGAGCTATGGATTTCTGCTGCTATCAGACTGGCATCTTGGCCATGCCCCCCGATTGTGTTTTTCTTACATGGTGCAGTAAATAGAAGGACATATAGTGTTCTGAATACTAATCCATCAGAGTTAAATTGCCAACAGAAATACATAATCAAAAATTTTATTAAATAATTCTGAGAACCAAATTTTTACATCAACAAACAAAATAAATAGAATGTTACCTCTCAGCTAACAAAGCAAGTGACACAATGTTAACAGGACCATGGTGTAATAACAGACAATATAGGTGGAAACATACATTTCTTTACAGGTACTTTGCATGCTGATAGCAAGATAGCTAGCTTTTGGCTCTTCTTTTTAAGAAGGTCAACAAGGACAAGTCCACTTGCTGAAAGCAATCCAAGTGCTAACATACCAGTCAGTAGCACTATTACAATGTTTTAGTTTTCAAAGAAAGGAGTAAAATGATCAAGTTAAAGACCATATGAAAACATTCAAGTGCATTGTTGAAATGTTCAGTCTTCTAATGTGTTCCAGCATGTAGGAGGATGTTTTAGACTTGAATCACTGTTCACTGCTAGTCATTCATGTAGAACTGTTGGGAGAATACTCATTAAAACACAATAACATATTAAAAATGAACACATTAGTGTAGTTATATGTTGTAAAGCATGTATTTAAAATGAAGCTTAAAAATAAATAGAAAACTGATTGGATATGAGAATTTAAGTGCAAGCAGGGGTTAACTAAACTACTTCTGAGACAATGATTGTTGTGTATCCCCCGTATTCTGAGGTACAGTGATCTTTCAGATAAGTAGCAGGTCATGAGTATGACTAGAAGACATATATGTAGGGTGGGAATAACTTGAGAATACAATGATTGGAAGGAGCAGGTTGTTGAAGACAGATTATACTAAGCAAACTGTATTTATAAGTATGCCCTTCACCGGTTTAATTTCGTCAAGACTTTCAGGTTTCTAATACCATGATGGGAATGGACCCCATTCCTAAGTCAAACTATGATCAAAGTTCATGAAATTAGTATTGTTTCAGTCTTTGATGTTACCCAAAACTGTTCTTCACAGCATCCGTAATGTGCCCAAAACTGACTCCTTCTGCAATTAATATGGAATTATATGTATTGGTAACATATCTAAATACAACTGTTTATTATATGTTTGAGACCCATTGCTCCTGCTACTATTTTAACTGTCTGGGTATCCTTTTTACACATTGCCCTCATTTTTGTCTCCATATCCTGGTATTTTATCATTTTGTAACTCTCTGTATGTAAGACACTGTAATATAGCAATTTCAATGATCAATGCAACTTTTGTCTTCTTTTCATGGACTACTGTATCTGTTTTTCTTGTGTCTGTATTCTAGGTAAGTATGCCATTCCAGGATGTTCTTGCCTATATCACTTCTGTTTATAGGGGTTAGAAAGCTTAAGCAATGGTAACATCAAGTGATATTCCTAGTTAATGCAGATTTGAAAAGACTATTAAGTATGGTCATCTTATAGGAAGGAGCTAGAGTAATGCCTGGTATTTTAATAAAGTTGCAGGTTCCACACTGGAGTTGTCAAAACAGTTTTCTGGAGCTGGACTGGTTAGTGCTTTGCCAAAACATATGTTTCTTATGGCAGTTGACACTGAGTCTTTTCTTATTTAATATTTGAGATGGGTTGTTAATGTCAGATGGATGGGTTCATAGCAAGGATAAATTACAATATTTTCAGCATAGCAGAAAATGTTGATGCAGAGCTGTATGGAGAGATTGTTAATTAACAAAGTGAAGAGAAGGGACATAAATACTGATCCATGTAGTACCCCAGAATAGAAAGGGAGAGTGCAAAAACATCATGACCATCACTGAATTCAAGGTATCTGTTGAATAGGCAGTCAGCAAACCAGAAGATTTTGGAAGATCCAAAACATAAGTACAGTAGTGAATTTAGGAGAAGAGTAGAACTCTTTGGATGCTCAACTTCAGGGCTGCCAATATGGAAACCTTAGCCAGCTGCAGTAAGTATTTGGTATATAAGGGTTAGAAAAGTTGAAGTTTTGTTTTTCCTCTAGTAAATTGTTATGTTTGTATACACACAAGCAGAGATGTAGCTTTCTATTCTGGCAGTCTGTGTTGTCTCAAGCATTAGTAGCAAGCAGCTGTTGCAGCTTATGCACATTATGGAAGTGCTAAAGTACTTCAGTTCTGACTGAAAATGTAAGACTGACATTGATTTCTGAATGGCGGTAATGCACAGGAATGCACTGAAGACTGATCTGCATTTGCCGATTGTGCCCTCAAGACTTTGCACCTGGGGTGGCTTCCCCTTACTAGCTACACGTCTGTACACAGGACTGTACTGGTGCAGATAATCTGTAGTTTGACTGCAGATAACTTTCCCCAGTACTTTAGTGATTTCATGACATCCATGCAGATGGGAACTGAAAGTTCAACTGTTGAATCCTACATTAAGGCACTGTACGAGCACATCCACTCATGCATGAATCGTGCCATTCAAAATAGAACCAAGACACTCTCCTCCAAAAAAAGGAAGCCAATCTGGTGGTCCCATGACATAAACAAACTTTACAACAAAAGGAAGAAACTGTTGCAGAAAAGAGGAAAATCACAGGATGCAAAAAAATCCTTAACCAGCTTCAGTAAGAAGTTCAGAGCCCTCATAAAATCATCCAAAGCTAGTTCAAAAATAAAATTGCCAAAGAGTCCAAAAACAACCACAAGGCATTCTATAACTATGTCAAGGATCTAAACGGCAATGCTCATATCTGCTCTGAGCTACAACAGAATGACATTAAATATACTGATCCCAGGGATATTTCCAATATCCTGGCAGATCAAGTCAGTGCCAATTTCACACCCCCTATCACCCCTAAAGGGCCCATCTCAATACCAAAAGATTGCCAAATTCCAGTAATAATGGCCACACAGGTAAAAATTGCACTCTCCAAAGCTAAGAATACAGCATCCATGGGACCAGACAACATCCTGGGCTGTGTACTATATGAACTACAAAATTAACTGGCACCTCACCTAAGTGTCATGTTTAATCATAGCCTCACCTCAGGCTTCGTACCCACTGAGTGACGCACAGCTGCAGTTATTCCACTCCACAAGGGGGGATCCACCTTGGATCCTAGAAACTACCGCCCCATCATTCTGATGAGCCTGATCTGCAAGGCCATGGAACGTATTATAATGGAACTTATAAACAAAGACATTGGCAACCTTCAAACACTGGACCCCACCCAGTTTGGGTTCATGAAGGGCCGATCTTGTCTCCTGAACCTGATTGACTTCTTTGAATCAGTCTCCAGAGCTGGGGGGGGGGTAAGACAGTCCACACAGCCTATCTGGACCTTGCCAAGGCCTTCGACACCATCCCCCACTCTGGAATCATAGATAAACTTAGAAAGTTGGGCATTAATTCCTACTCACTTGATGGGTTGCCAACTGGCTTACTGACAGAACCCACACTGTAAAAGTAGCCGACTCCAAATCCAGCTCCAGACAAGTGACAAGTGGAGCACCTCAGGGTTCAGTCCTGGGACCGCTCTTGTTTGGCATCTACTTCTCTGAAGTACAGGCCAACACTAAGGGACTCTGGCTAACAAAATTTGCAGATGACTGCAAACTGGGAGCCATTATTGAATCCCCAAATGACCTGGATATTCTACAAAAGGGCCTTACAGAAACAGATGCTTGGTGCCAGAGCCATGGGCTCAAGTTCAATGCCAAGAAATGTATAGTTATCCCCTTTGGTAAAAAATATTTACCCATGAATTACCACATAGGTGGCAGTACACTAAACACCGAAAGTGTGATAAGAGACTTAGGGACACAGGTGGACAGTGGTCTTATCTTCGATAACCACATCACCATAACAGTCAGGAAATCCTTCTATGTGGCACACCTTATTGCTAAGGGCTTTTCATCCAGAAAAAAGGCGGTCATTGTCCCACTATACTCATTCCTCATTAGACCCATTATATAATACAATGACCCATTTGGTATGTACCTCTCAAGACATCTGCAACAACTGGAAAGGCTGCAGAAATACCTCACTAAAAGAATCACAGGCCTAAAGCAGATGCCCTATGTTGACCGTCAAAAACAACTCCAGCTATACTCTGTCACATATCGTCTACTCAGAGGCGATCTCTGCTTAACATACAAGGCCATGTCAAACCCAGAGCTGTTGGACATGCTACAGTTAAAGAAATCCCAATCCCTCAGAGCCACATGCTCCAGGGATCTAACCCTTGTCATCACAATGAACAAAACATGCTGGAGGGATAGGTTCCTGACCCACAGACTCCCCAGACTCTGGAATAGACTGCCCATACGTGTCAAGCAGAGCGCCTCTTTGGCCCTCTTCAAAAGGAACCTTGACGATTGAATGGGAGATAGGAAATTCACCCCAGGGATCACATCAGTCACCCTGCTAGACAGGAGTCCAGGGGAGTAAACATTGTGGGAAGAAATAGAAAGGGAATTGTTATGGCTAGGCTTGTACAGGCCACAGGGCCAATAGCCTAGTACCAACCTATGAACCCATATGAGGTAGGAGTGAGACTGGTGGGTTAGTAGGAGATTTAGTTTTAGGAATGGTTATAATAAGTGGCTATTCTACCAGTGGATTTCTAAAAATATTAGCAAAATAAATGAAGTTATGTTTGACTTGATTGGCTATATGACCTTTGCAAATCTGGGGGATTTTGAGAAAACATAGACACAAGCAGCTCCAATTAATTTCTATAATGTGGTAAACTGTCCTGTGGTAAAACTGTCCTGTCACCCAATGATTTTCTACAAGAATTTGGTTACCTCCCTCTCCACCCCCCCCCCCCTTAATTCAAACACATTATACAGAAATGCACAGAAAATCTTTTAAACAATCTCCAAACAAACTCCCCTTTGGCTCAGACCACCAACTCCCCTGGCTTCTTTGTCACTGTTGAGACTTCTTTACCTTCCTTTTGACTCACATCTATAACCTTTACTTCTCTAAAACATCATGCCAGACATCTGGAAAACAACCTTAATTAAACCATTCCAAAAACAACCCAAACCTCCAAACTACTTCCACTTCTGACCCATCTCCATCATTCCAACACTAGGCAAAATCCTTGAAAACATTTTCTATTCTTAACTTTCCCACTTTGTCTAACAATAACACCTGCACTCCCACAAACAGCATTGCTTTTGGTGTGGATAAAACACCATGACTGGCTTTGGACTTGACAGATGAGATCTTACAAAACACTGACAAAGGTAACAGCAGTAGTACCATTGACCTAACCAAAGCTTTTAACCTCATATAAACTGTGACTGCATATGGCATTCTCTGTATTATGTTATGGTGGGAAATATTTATCACATAATTCATTTCTAACACCTTGAGAGGGACAACAATGAAACTGAACAATTAAATCTTCTTCTCTCAATGTAAAAAATTCAGTTAGATGGAAGTAATGTTGGATGCAACTGTGTAGCCATTGTAAAAGCAGCATACCATAGCCCTATACAATTTACAAACATCCTTAAAATTGGGGCCTATATTAGAAGCTCAATGAGTCTCTTTGTTGAACACTTAAACACCGACATGTAAAGAGCGAATGCTGGAAACCGCGAACAGACACTTCTGCAAATTTCTTTCCGTGTGAAAAAATGTACTTGGCCATTATTGGGAATTGCCCTTTTCTCCAATTTAGAGCGATCTCAGAATTGGTATATTTAGTTGGGGGAGTGTGGGGGGCACAGCCACCTACTTGATTAGGGTTTTAAAGTTTGCTTTTATGTTTATGGCCAAGTGAATTTTTTCCCTAGGAAAACATTTGCAGAAGTGGCCATTTGTGGTTTACAGCTCTTTCACTCTTTAAGTGTTGATGTTTATGTGTTTGAAGAAAAGACTCTTCAAGCATATAATATAGACCCTAAAATTGTACATGCCAGGTATGTAGTAGGCATGCAAAGTAAGTCAATGATTATGGTCTGTGATTCACAAACAATTCCCTGTGGCAAAATTGATGTTTGATATAGACATCATGTTATATAATCCAACTGTAGACCTAAGGAATAAATGCAGTTTGAATGTATGTCAGTGGCATCCAAAGCTACAGTTCTACTCAGCATAACATGGCTGAGCTACAACTATAGCTTACCAGACTAGAGCAGCCTATGGCAGTAAAGCTAGCTATGTTGTAGAATAAACTGAGGTTGTAGGTTCTGTACTCTGCACCACAACATGTGAGTCCAAGTGCCTGCAATACCCACACCCTTGGCACCATTACAAGCTCTCTGTTTCTCTGCAGTGGAATCCAAACACTAATGTTATATAAATGGGAGCTACAGTACATGCATGCATGCATGTGAAATAAGTAGTTATGTTTCATTAATGCTTCAATGTTTCAGTGCTTCAGTGTCAGTGATTAACAGACTCACGAACCTCATGAAAGTGTGATGTCAACACATCACGCATAACAGGCAGATAATATTAAGAATATTTGACTGTGAATGCATGTACATTAGCAAATCCTTCGGCAAATTATTGATAATATACTGAGGTTAGACAGTTGTGTATGGTAATATTTGCAGAGTGCCACCATTAATAAGTAAAGTCAAAATATTCACAAGATATTGCTGTAGGCTGACAATATACATAATACAAAACTTAACCAGTATACACAGTTTATACAGTATCAACATTTAATTTCTAAGATAAAATTATTATTTCTAGTTAAGTGGTTATGAGTGTTAAGTTTTAAACCCAGGATATCATAAGGAATGTCATTCTTAAGGCTGTTATAGGATAAGGGTAATATCCTGTCTGAAATATACTTAGTGAAACTTCAACAGAACCATCCTCTATGAGAAGGCATTAGTTTCACAGAAAACTGAAAATTTGTAATGAATTTCTATATATTTATTTTTCAGTTACATGAACGTCACTAATAGGACATGAACAAAATGATACATAATAGTCAGTCTGAAATCTGATTAGCAATTTGTACAGTGGTAACATCAT